>NW_027331968.1:3212841-3512841 GCF_048418815.1 Hemitrygon akajei
ATGTTAAAGTGCCGGGGTTAGGACTGAGCTTAAGTTACCATTCAATGTATTTAAATAGTTAAGTATTGTATGTAATTAGCTTTGCAACAATAAGTGTATGGGACATTGGAAAAAATGTTTAATTTCCCCATGGGGATGAATAAAGTATCTATCTATCTATATCTATCTATCTATCTATCTATCTATCTATCTATATACACGAAAAAAAAGAGGATAGACATTGAACCGGTGCTTGCAGAAATGTTCAATGGCACCGTGATTACCCATAAAGGGCTGCGTTAAAAAATTCTCCAGCGCTGAAGCACCGATAAAATGCGCAGGCGTCAGCGCTGATGACGTCTCCGAGTATCACGCATGCGCGCAGTACACTGAAGGCCTTGGAAATATCGGGAGCAGGTAAGACCCGTTTCTCTGTATTTTTATCTTAAACACCGACTTCAGGACAATTCCTGTGAAATCCGGACACCGTAGTCCGCAATCCCGGGATAGTCCTGCTCTCGTCCCTCACTCTCAGCCCCACGATCCGTACACGGGCCCCGGGGAGCTTCCGGCTGATGAGGGAATGGGAACGGACGGATCTCTAAGACAGAGCTGAGCTCCAGCTATCTAAATGCAAGGATTAGGAACTCGGAGAAAGGGAACAAAATCTTTTACATCACCATTTGAGAAAATCGCCTTTGTTCTACCTCCAATCACTACCGAGAGAAAATTTGCAGATGCTGGAAATCCAAGCAACACACACAAAATGCCGAAGGAACTCAGCATTAGTACTCTTTTCCACAGATACTGCCTGGCCTGCTGAGTTCCTCCAGCATTTTGTGTGTGTTGCTTGTTCTACCTCCTCTTGCTCTGGACTTTCCTACCGGTGAGAACATGTTTTGACCCATTCTCTCTGGGCATATAATGATATCAAACACCTTTGCCCTGGGCAACAAGTGGCTTTCACATCACAAATGTGCCAGACTCCAGTGAGACAGACTACTGCCCTTCCCTTCATATTCATTGCCATTGCCATCACTGAGTTCAACACTGTCAGTCGTTGGGGGAGGGTTCAGGGGGAATATTTATGTAGAATACAGAAACTAGTGATGCCTGTTTGCATTTTGGTAATGCAAGAGTTGCTGGAAAATTTGCAAGTGGGAAGAAGTGGAGTGATATTTGGAAATCTGACTTTTTAAAGTGTAATTTAGCAAGCAAATCACATATGGACAATATGCAAAAACTTTGGTGAGAAAATCCTTCATTACCTGTTACAGGCCTGCTACATAGGTTGTGTGAGAGTGCAGATGAACTGGATCGAACCCAGAGGAGATCAAAGTTCCTATTGACAGTGATTTGCTCGCTGTGAAAATGAATACCTCTCTATATAAAATTCACTGTGCACATCTTGTCACTGGGTAAAAAATGCACAGTATATGCAGACTGATTATTACAAATTAGAGGAAATATTGGAGGGAAGGAGGGGTGACCTCCAGTGGCCCTGATGCCCTCACCTACAAGATGTGCATCCAGCTGCAGCTTGTAACCCTGCACTTCAATGAGCTGCAACTTGAAATGGGTGAATTCCAGATCATCCGGCAGTTGGAGGTGTTGATAGATATGACATGCAGGGAGGTGAATTACACCCGAGGTGCAGGGCACAGGAAACTGGGTGAGAGTCAGGAAGGGGAATGAGGTTAAATAGGCATCACAGAGAACTCTAGTGGCCATCCCCCACAGGAACAGGAAGACCACTTTAGAAGCTGTTGTGGAAATTCCCTGGCAGAGTGCTAATAGGGGATTTGTTAGTTAGGGGAACAGATCAAGAGGCGACTAATATCCTAGTGGTAAGGCTTGCCAGAGGTAGTGGGGGGGGGGGTGGGGGTGGGGGTGGTTATGTGGTTAAAGTAAGTTGTAATGGGAATGGGAGCCAGAATGACAGAACAGATAGTGGAGAGGGTGAATTGAATTGAATTGACTTTATTATATACATCCTTCATATAGATGAGGAGTAGAAATATTTACATTATTTTACCATCTAAATGTGCAATGTGTAATTTAAATTGTTTTATAATAATTAGTTTGTATATAGGACAGTCAAGAAAGCAAAGAAATCAATTAATCAGTCTGATGGCCTGCTGTAAGATGATGTACCGCAGCCTGTTGGTCCATTTGCTGTGGTACTGTGTCCTGGATGGTAGCAGCAGGAACAGTTTGTGGTTGTGTTGAATTTGGTTCCCGATAACCTTTGTTCCCTTTTTATACAAATCCATACGCCTACCATCCAGGCTCCCATCCAAACTTCTTTTAAATGGTGAAACCGAGCTCATATTCACCACTTGTGTTGGCATCTGATTCCACACTCTCACGGTCATTTCAGTAAAGACCTTTTCCAAATGTTTCCGTTTAATTTTCACATTCCCCACTTACCCATGACCTCTGGTTATTATCCCACCCAACCTCAGTGGAAAAAAGCTGCTTGCATTTACCCTATCTATGCCCTCATAATCTTGTATACATATAACAATTTCCCAAAGCAATGTATAATTTCCTTGTTTATGTTTAGAGCCTTTTTTAGGTGTATAAGATGATGAGGGACATTGACCGTGTTCATAGCCAGAGGTTTGTTTTCCCAGGGCTGAAATGTCTAACACGAGGGAGCAGAGTTTTAAGGTGCAAGGAAATAGATACCGAGGGGATATCAGGGGTAAGTCTTTTACACAAAGAGTGGTGGGTGTGTGGAATGCACTGCTGGCTATTTGACTGAGAGTGTTTCAGTTACTGTGGGGCCAGGAACCCATGCAGTTCAGTGGGAACAGGGAATAATATCAATGTCTCTCCAAACTGAGCCAGGTCACAGATTGGAGATGGCAGAAATGCTCCTCTCTTATAGAGATAGGAAGAACATCAGAGAGTTTGATGGTCATTCCAGATAACAGCAGTGTGCCCAGTTAGATGATGATTTCACTCTCCAACTTGTGTTGAACCTCACTGTAACAGTTCAATTCCCAGCTTGACAACTCAAGTGATCTCATCTGAAATGTTGTCCTGCAGCCACTGATGCATTTTGTTAATCTTTTTACAGGTTACAAATGACAGGGAATTTGTGTACGGGAATCTAAAACTCAACACACCAGTTTTGCTGTCTCTGTCCAGATATTTAAGAAGTGGAGCAAGGGATTCACTCGATCATCCTTCCTGCTCAGACTGTGGGGAGGTTTTCACTCTATCATCTGACCAACTGGCACGCCTGTCATTTTAAACAGGCGATTCCCATTCATCTGCTCAGACGGTGTGAATTAATTCAGACGGATATTTGAACTAAAGGGACATAAGCAATTTCACACTGGGAGAAGGGATTCAGTCGGTCTTTCCTCCTGTGGACAAACCAGTCAGTTCACACTGGGCAGAGGCCATTCACCTGCTCAGACTGTGGGAAGGGATTCACTAAGTCATCCACCCTAATGGCTCATCAACGAGTTCACACTGGGGAGCGGCCGTTCACCTGCTCAGACTGTGGGAGGGGATTCACATGCTCATCCCAACTGAAGATACATCAGCGAGTTCACACTGGGGAGAGGCCATTCACCTGCTCAGACTGTGGGAAGGGATTCACTCGGTCATCCCACCCACAGAGTCATCAGCGAGTTCACACTGGGGAGAGGCCGTTCACCTGCTCAGTCTGTGGGAAGGGATTTGCTCAGTCATCCACCCTAATAGCTCACCAGCAAGTTCACACTGGGCAGAGGCCGTTCACCTGCTCAGACTGTGGGAAGGGATTCACTACGTCATCCACCCTAATGGCTCATCAACGAGTTCACACTGGGGAGCGGCCGTTCACCTGCTCAGACTGTGGGAAGGGATTCACATGCTCATCCCAACTGAAGATACATCAGCGAGTTCACACTTGGGAGAGGCCATTCACCTGCTCAGACTGTGGGAAGGGATTCACTCGGTCATCCCACCTACAGAGTCATCAGCGAGTTCACACTGGGGAGAGGCCGTTCACCTGCTCAGTCTGTGGGAAGGGATTCAATCGGTCATCCAACCTAATAGTTCACCAGCGAGTTCACACTGGGCAGAGGCCGTTCACCTGCTCAGACTGTGGGAAGGGATTCAGTAGGTCATGCACCCTAATGGCTCATCAACGAGTTCACACTGGGGAGCGGCCGTTCACCTGCTCAGACTGTGGGAAGGGATTCACATGCTCATCCCAACTGAAGATACATCAGCGAGTTCACACTGGGGAGAGGCCATTCACCTGCTCAGACTGTGGGAAGGGATTCATATGCTCATTCCAACTGAAGATACATCAGCGAGTTCACACTGGGGAGAGGCCATTCACCTGCTCAGACTGTGGGAAGGGATTCACATGCTCATCCCAACTGAAGATACATCAGCGAGTTCACACTGGGGAGAGGCCATTCACCTGCTCAGACTGTGGGAAGGGATTCACTCGGTCATCCCACCTACAGAGTCATCAGCAAGGTCACACTGGGGAGAGGCCGTTCACCTGCTCAGTCTGTGGGAAGGGATTCACTCAGTCATCCACCCTAATAGCTCACCGACGAGTTCACACTGGGGAGAGGCCGTTCACCTGCTCGGACTGTGGGAAGGGATTCAGCTGCTCATCCCAACTGAAGGTACATCAGCGAATTCACACTGGGGAGTGGCCTTTCACCTGCTCGGAATGTGGGAAGGGATTCACTCGGTCATCCCAACTGAAGGTACATCAGCGAGTTCACTCTGGGGAGAAGCCATTCACCTGCTCAAGCCTGAATTATACCTCTGAGTAGGCACTATGGCATAACAGACTCAGTAGCCCATGCATGTTGTCTACACGGTTGTGAGCATTTCTACTTGTGCGTTTGTGTGTCTGCGTCGCTCTGCCAAAATGCTAGTTGGCATTGGGGTTCTATGCTACTGTGTTGAATTGACCCGTGTGGAGTTGGGAACGATGGCGACTGCTGAGTTCATCTTGTTGGAGTTGGAGCTAATAGATGTTGAACAAGAGTTACTTTTATTGAAATTACTGCAGCACAGAAAAGAGAGAAGTTTTTCCATTTCTTTGCGCATTCCACAACGACCATACCGATGTTTATGGAAATTTCTTTCCACAAATTTGATGCCATTTTCAATTCTTTATGGTGTGCCGACGAAGGGTCATGCAAATGGACATATTTTCTGACTTCTTCACTTACCCTCTCCTCAATTTGGTCCACTTCCCAACTTCGAAGCAACAGGAAATGCACAGGAGGAAACTGGCTGCTGCCAAGTAGACCAATCACAGTTCTTGCGGTCTGTGTCGCCACGACACATAGGTACATTTTTGGGAATGTGCGCGTTAGGCTACATTGGGCAAAAGACTCTCTTGGAGGCGCTAAATGGAATTGCTTTCCGGCTTTGCTCCGTTCATTTTAAATTTACTTACCACCCCTTTAATATCTTTATCAAAGTGTTTATAACACTTTTATATGTTTGAATTTGAATTTTAATCGACTAAAATGGCTTACAGAGGAAGAAAGGCATTAGCCGAAGGCAAGGAAACTGGTGATGGAAATGGAAATAAAGAAGATGTCTTTGAACAGCCTAAAAAATTTCCACTTACTTTACCGGCTATCTAGAATCTTTTGGATGAAAAACTTGATGAAAGATTTACTACCTTGGAAGTATGGTTAAAGGAGAGTGAAGGTGGATTGGCAACACTTGAAAAGAAGAACGAAAAACAGCAGTGGCAAATTTCAGCAATTATCAAAGCTGGCAAACTTTTGTATCACAAATTGAATTCTTTGGAAATGAAATGAACTTCGACACTCATACATTGGAGCAGAATAAAGTCAAGATTATTGATTTGGAGAGTCAAAGCCAGACTGAATTTGCGAATAATAGACTCAGTGCGGACGTTGAGAGCCGGGATCTTACTCAGTTTTTTCTCAATTCTCAATGGAGGTCTTTGGCTCGGAGGTTTCTTCTTCTCTTCCTGTGCTCAACTGCGCACATCGGGCGCTGAAACCAAAACGATCAAAAGGGTTAAAACCGCGTCATGTAATTCTTCGATGTCACAATCTGAATACCAAGGAGCACTTCATTCAGATTGCTTGTCAGAATGAAGTTACTGAGCATGAGAATCTTAAGTTTCATTATGTTGAAGAATGTTGTCCTGAGGTGATGCAAGAAAGATTGCATTTTAAAATGGTGATGTCAGAATTGTATCAGAGGAATCTTCATCCGGCTTTGTTATATCCCTTTCACCTAAGGGTTGCTCTGCCTCATAAATCATTTAAATGGTTTAAATGTGTGGATGAATCAAAACAATTTCTCGAAGATCTAAGCTTGAACGCAGATGTCTAATGTTTTGAAGATCAATATTTGAGTTTGGATGTCTATGAAATTTACCATTCCTTTATGTCTGTGTATATCTGGTTTATTAGTTAACAACCAGCTTATAGATTTGGACAGTTTAGAACTTTGCCCTTGAGTTGATTACAGTCATACTGTATTTTGACGTTCAGAAGTTTATTATGTTTCCATGTTAAAGTTCCTTTCTTTTACCTTCATTGTTTTACTTTTTTTATTTTTAATTGTTTGCTTTTGAAAATTATTAAGACTCTGATTTGCTGATTATTTCTTTTTTCTTGAAATATTATTAAGATTGTATTTTGTGTCATTTTTAAAGACCTTGTCTTTTAAAACGGTCTGCAATAGGCTGTTTTCTCTGAAATGTGTTTGACATTCCTTGTAATTTTTTGACTATGGGTGCTTTGTTGATTTTTTTTTGTAATTTGGAGATTTTCCCTCAGGGGAGATGGGGGTAGAGAGGTTCTTAGATAGTTCTCTGGCTGTCTATTGGCCAGGTTTTTGGACTTTGTGGGTGGGGGATAGGGCTATTTTTAGTCTAGTATTTTTCTTTTGGGCTGAATTGAAGCTACAAAAATGTCTGTATTGTCATAACTTCCGGTTCCTCTTTAAACTTTCCCTCTTCCTGATTCGTGAGTTTCCTATGCGATATGGTTAACCCTTTACATACTACATTGTTTATTTAAGGAAAATGGATATCATTAATTATGTTGGCATTATTAATTTTGTTTCATGGAATACGAATGATTTGAATCATCCAATTAAATGGAAGAAGATTTTTAGAGTTTTTCATAGACTGAATGCTCAGATTATCTTTGCACAGGAGGCTCATGTGAGGAAGGAGGATAATCAGCACGTCTTTAGGTATTGGAAAGGCCAACAGTTTCACTCATTGACTAAGGAGAAAGGTGTTTCTTTTTTCTAGACTCCTGGAACTCATTTGTTCACTACAATACAATTTCAGACCCATATGGTAGATCTCTATTAGTCACTGGTTAACTTTATAACGATAAATTAGTTTTGGTTAATATTTATGCACTAAATACTGACTATCCTGAATTCTTTAAGCACTTTTTTGTATTTTTTCTCAATTTAAATGAATATATGGTAATAATGGGTGGAGATTTTAATTGTTGTCTGAATCCTATGATGAATGGTGGTTCAACTCTATTTTACTTCAGGGCATAAGTTTTGTTAATTTCATTAAAGAACAGATTGCCTTTTTCTTTTCAACTAACTCAATGGAAGAAATTTTCAGTGGGATATTATGCGATACCTTTAAAACATATATCCAAGGGCAAATTATCTCATACTCTGCTGAATTGAAAAAACAAATTCTTAATGAAATATGTACATTGGTTAATAATATTAAAGAAATTGATAGAAAATATTCTTTTGCTCCCATTTTAAGTCTTTATAAAGAGAGAATTGAACTTCAGATGCAACATCATTTGTTATTAACATCCCCGATTGAAAATCAGTTACTTAAAACTAAGAGTCAATTTTATAAATATGGTAATAAATCGGGAAAATTATTGGGTAACCAATTAAAAGTGATTTGGCGAAACTTCAGATTAATGGGGTTTGCAAACGGGAAGGTATTTTGACGGTTGACCATGGTGAATTTAACAAATCTTTTCAAGAATTTTATACCAATTTATACAAATCAGAATTTCCTGATGATTCTACCATAATGTATGAATTTTAAAAGAAATTCAATATTCTGAAATTATCAGTTAATGAACGTTTAGTATTAGTCAGACACATTACTGAAGAGGAAGTAAGCAATTTATTCAATGAATTCTGGTGAAGCACCTGGTTTGGATGGTATACTGCTGAATTTTTCAAATCTTTTTCTGATTTACTTTCTCCTGGTGAGGTAAAAATGTTAAAGATTATTTATAGGTAAATTACCACAATCCTTTTATGAAGCATCTATTTCTTTAATTCCTAAAAATGATAAAGATCTCACTGAATGTGCATCATACAGACCTCTATCTTTGTTGAATGCGGAATCTAAAATCCTTTCTAAAATATTAGCAATTAGATTGAAGAAGGTATTGCCACAAATTGTCTCTGAGGATCAGACAGGATTTATTAAAAATCATTATTCACATTTTAATGTTTGGAGGTTAATGAACATTGTATACACAACTTTATCTAAGACTCCAAAATGTGTTATCTTGCTCGACACCGAGAAGGCATTTGATACACTTGAATGGGAATTTTTTTTTTTACTATACTTGATAAATCTAATTTTAGCCCAAAATTTATATTTTGGATCCAATTGATATATCATATACCTTTGGCGTCTGTTTCACTAATAATCAGAGATCCCCTTTCTTTAGGCTTTTCCAAGGTACTAGACAAGGCTGTCCTTTGAGCCCCTTACATCAGATATTGGCCTGGAGCCCTTGGCATCGCTATTCGTGATTCACCCAACATATTTGGTGTTACTCATGGGAATGGGACACATGAAGTATCGCTATATGCAGATGACCTGTCACTATATATTTCTAATTCAGAGGAATCCATTCCTGCAGTAATAACACGACTTGCTCAGTTTAGTAGTTTTTCTACCTATAAACTGAATCTTAATAAAAGTGTGCTTTATCATTAAATATGCAAGTCTCAATGTATAGACAGTCATCATTTCGATTGGTTGCTGATTATTTTATTTATTTGGGTGTTAAAATTACTAAGAAGCTCAACGATTTATTTAAAGTTAATGTTGACCCTTAATTGATCATGTTAAACAATTGTTTACTAAATAGTCCCCATTGTCCTTACCCTTGATTGGTTACATTAATGCTATTAAGATGATTATTTTACCTAAATTTCTGTATCTATTTTATGCAATATCAATTTTTATCCCTAAATCTTTCTTTTTGATATTATTGATACTAAAATTTCTTCATATATAAGGCAGAATAGAAATTCCTGCCTAAGGAAGAAATATTTACAGAAGTCAAAAAAGGAAGGCGGATCCTAGATTTTATTATTGGGCAATTAATATTCGATATTTAACGTTTTGGACACAAGAGTTGGATGAAACTCCGTGTCCAGGATGGATGAACCTCGAGCGTGAGACTGTACAGGTGTTTTCATTGCCTTTTATTTTAGGGGCTTTTCTCCCCTTTGCACTTACTAAATTGAATAAACAAATGGTAAATCCAATAATTAAACGTACAATAGGAATATGGTTTCAATTTTGTAAATTTTTGGACTGAATAAATATATACTGTCAAGTTCTATTATATCTATTTTTTTTCTTTCAACCATTTAAATTGATCAAGCTTTTCTTTTATGGAAAACGGAAAATTATGCTTTCGTGACTTATTTATGGATGATTGTTTTATGTCTTTTGAACAGTTTTCTACTAAATATAATTTGCCTAGATCACACTTTTTCAGATATTTACAGATTAGAAACTTTTTGAATGTTATTTTACATTCTGTTCCGATATCACATCAAATTGATGTTACGGAAAAAAAAAGTTCAAATCCGTATTGGAAGAGTTTATTATCATTTATTTATGATTTAATTATGAAAATATGCTTAGATACTTCTGATAAAATTAAGAATGGGTGGGAAAGAGAACTTCGGATACCTTTACCTATACAGAAATGCGAGAAAATTCTTCAACTAGAAAATTCCTTCCTCAGTTTGTGTCAGACATGCATTCATACAATTTAAGGTGGTTCATAGGGCTCCTATGACCACTGGTAAGTTAGCTCATTTTTACTGCCATATAAATCCTGTCTGTGATAGAGGTAATTCTGAGGTAGCTTCATTGAAACGTATGTTCTGGTCTTGTCCTCTTCTAAAAATAATATTGGAAATATATATTTGATATTATCTCATTAGTTCTGCGTATTGATTTACAACCACATCCTATTATTGCAATATTTGGACTACCAGTGATAGACTCTAGTCAACTATCCTCATCAGCTTGTCGTCTAATTGCATTTGTTACATTAATAGCCAGAAGACCCATTTTACTTGAAAGATTCCAATCCCCCTGCTACATTGTAAAGGTTTTCCGAAGCCTTAGCATGTCTAAACTTGGAAAAAAAAACGAGTGGTACTGTGGATCCTTCGGTTAAATTTGAAGAGACTCGGAGACCATTTATTCAATATTTTCATATGATGTAAGTTGACCCTTTCCGAATCTTGTGTAATAAGGTTTTGTTCATGTATAGAGGAGCGGAGTTAATGACAAATAATAATTTCAGCCATTGTGATATGACAGCCCAATTTTTGTCTATTTGTTTTTATTTAGTTTAGTGTTTTTTTTCTAGTTTAGGGTGTTTTCCCCTTATAGAATATCTTTTTCATGGTTAGTTGCTATGAGATTGGGAGGTTAAACTATATTTGTCATTTGGAATTGGTGTTTTTACATGTTAACCGTTATTAATGTAATCCCGATCTCTTTATATCATTACTATTATTGCTATGCTTATTAAATTTGAAACTTAATAAAAAGATTGAAAAAGAAAAGGAAATTGGCTGCTACCAGCTGGACCAATCACAGTTCTTGTCGTCTGCGTCGCTGCGACGCGTAGTTACATTTTTAGGAATGTACGCGTTAGGCTACGGCATACGGTACAGCCTAGGGTGCAGCGTCGGGTACGCGGCTACGTAGAGCCTACGGCGTAGCCTCGACGGAGAAGAATAATTCAGGCTTCAGTGTGTGGGAAGGGATTCACTTGGTCATCTCAACTACAGAGACACCAGCGAGTTCACACTGGGTAGAGACTGATCACCTGCGCAGACTTTAGGAGGAGATTTTCACAGCCAAATCAACCAAAGGTGCATCATTGAGTTCACACTGTGGAGAGGTTGTTCATCTGCTGTGAATGAGGGAAGCGATCCACTCAGTCATCTAACCTTACGTAACTTTCACTTCAGCTGGCAGTTTAATATACGGGCTGATAGCTCCCAGCCCGGCCAAACTTCAGAAATCTCATTTGGGTGGATGCTGTGTGATGTGTCCCATGTTACAGATCAGTACCCTGAAATTACAAACGATACACAATATGCAATTAAACGATTGAGCTCTATAATTCTGACTTTGACTATAGGGTTAGTAAAGAAAATGAAAAAAAGAAAAAGGGCCGCTCTCTCCATTCATGTCTTCTCATGTCTCGCCAGCAAAAAACCGTGAAAATCTCTCTTCCAGACTCACAAAGAAGAATATTTCTGTCATTGCACAGCCCCACACTGGAAAACCCAACTTCCTCTAGTCGTAACCCAAACATTGCTGCTACAGAGATACCATTACCTCAGCAGCGAAACATTACAGAGAGGCCGCTACTTCAGCAGTGAAACCTTACAGCGTGTTACACTTGTGACACACTACCGGGTTCACACAGGGGAGAAAGTTTCAATAAGCTGCATGCTGGATATTTGTCCATCAACGTTGCTGAATGCAATTTCGAGAGTGACTGTCGGTGCTGAACTCTGCAATTATTGCTGCTGCTCACCACATCCAGTTCTGCACCCTGGTCACTGGGCATGGGAGGAGTTTCTTCTGCTGCACATTCACCTTTAATGGGCCTAGATCTGTGACAAATAAATCAGTTCTATATTAAACGCTGTCTCCGGTACTTAGTGAATTTATAACACAACTAGTATACAGCAGAGAGTCAACTCAGGCTGGCTGGACACTGCCTGTGATTTTGTTCCACAGCAGATCTTTCAAATCCTCCCCTGTTGTTCACCTCTCACTGTCCCTGTGAATGAGTTCCAAATAGTCACCACTCTGTGGGCGAAGAGGTTTCCCTTGAATTCTCTGCAGTGCGAAGAAGTCGAGCTGACTGTAGTTCTGTCTGAGATGTTCTTCGCCCCTCAAATCTCTATGCATCACAAAGAGGAAGTAGTATTCTAAAGCTCAGGTGACAAAACCGTGGCTGATAAGAGAAACCAAAGAAAACATAAAAACCAAAGAGAGGGCATAGAGCAAAAATCACTAGTATGTTGGAGGATTGGGAAGATTTTAAAAACCAACAGAATGCACCTAAAATAATTAAGAAGGAAATGATGGAACACTTAAGTGAGCTAGCCGGTAATATTAAAGAGGATACCAAATGTTTCTTCAGGTAATTGTACTGTAAAAGAAAGGCGGAAGCGGATATCGAACCACTGAAAAGTGATGATGGAGAGGTAGTAATGGGCTGGGGGTGCAAGCTGATGGCAGATGAACTGAATATCTCTCGAAGACCCCGGCAGGAATATGGAAGTACCAGATGTCAGTGGTCAGAATGTGTGAAGTTACGTTACTCGGGAGAAGGTTCTTGGGAAACAGAGATGGTCTGAAGGTAAATAGGTTCCCTGGATCAGATGGTATACACCACAGAGATCTGAAAGAGGTGGCTGAAGAGATGTGGAGGCGTTAGCAATGATTTTTCGAGTATCGTTAAGGAAATAAAATCCTAATTTAGTTTTCCCTTCACTACTCCCCCTCTCGCAGTTTCACCTATCACCGACCACTTCTTCTACCCTTTTCACCCCCACACTTCTTCCTCTGACGTCTCATCTTTTCTTCCCCCCAGTCCTGATGAAGGGTCTGGGCCTGAAACGTTGACTGTTTACTATTTCCCATATAAGTTGCCTGGCCTCCTAGGTTCCTCCAGCATTTTGTGTTTGTGTTGCTTGGATTCCCAGCATCCACAGAACGTTGCAGTTGATACAGATAAGAGACAGATAGTTTGGAGTAAAGCTGCAGTCTGCAAAATGACTTCGATAGGTTTGGTGAACGGACAACGAAGTCGTGGATGAAATGTATGGAAATGTACAGTGTATGCAAATGTACGGTCATGTACAATTGTGGAAGGAATAGGGGGTAGAGAAAAAATAAATAAATGGGAGAAAATTCAAAAAATCAGAGGTGCATAAGTACTTGGGAATCCTTAAGCAGGAGTCCCTAAAGGTTTGCTTGCAGATTGTGTTGATGAAGGATGACAACTGTAATGTTAGCATATAAGAGCAAGGATGTGACACTGTGGCTTTAAAACATATTGGTCAGATCGCTCTTCGTGTATTGTGAACAGTTTACAACCTGTAAAAACAGATGTGCTCATACTGGAGCGGGTCCGGAGAACATTTACGGGAATGATTCCAGCAACGAAAGGGCTAACGAATGAGGAGTGTTAGATAGCTTTGACCCTGCACTCGCTGGTATAGAAGAAAGAGAGGGGATCTCATTGAAACCTATTAAATATTGAAAGGCCTCGACAGCGTGGCTCTGAAGAAGATGCACACTATACTGTGTGAGTCTGGGACCACAGGTCACAACCTCAATGTATCGGACATCCACTGAGAGCAGAGATGAGGAGGATTTTCTTTAATCAGGGAGTGGTAAATCTTTAGAATTTATTGCCACGGACGGAGTGGAGGCCAAGTCATTGAGTGTATTTTAAATGGATGTTGAAAGATTATGGGGAGAAGGCAGGAGAATGGGGTTGAGAGATAATCAATTGGACAGGAACGAATGGCGGAGGAGACTCGATTGACTGACCAGCCCCTGTCTGATATCTCATGGCTCATGGTCTGAAGAAGAGGCCGGTGAGGTTGCATTAGGGTTAGGATTTTGTTAGGGTATCCACGTCTGGATTATTGTATTCAGTTATAGGAAAGAGGACGCTAAGCTGGAATAAGTGCAGAAAAGATTTACGAGAATGCTGCCGATACTCGAGGCACTGAGTTCTGGAGAGAGGTTGGGCAGGTTGGGACTTCACACCTTGAAGTGCTGGAGATTGAGGTGACATTATGCAGGTGTTCCACACTATGAGTGTACATAAATGGGGAATGTGCGCAGTTGAGTGATCTCGGCCTTTTCTCCTTGGAGCGACTGAGGATGAGAGGTGACCTGATAGACGTGTATAAGATGATGAGAGACATTGATCGTGTGGATAGTCAGAGGCTTTTTCCCAGGGCTGAAATGGTTGCCACAAGAGGACACAGGTTTAAGGTGCTGGGGAGTAGGTACAGAGGAGATGTCAGGGGTAAGTTTTTTACACAGAGAGTGGTGAGTGCGTGGAATGGGCTGCCGGCAACGATGGTGGAGGCGGCTACAATAGGGTCTTTTAAGAAACTACTGGATAGGTACATGGAGCTTAGAAAAATAGAGGGCTATGGGTAAGCCCAGTAATTTCTAATGTCGGGACATGTTCCTCACAATTTTGTGGGCTGAAGGACCTGTATTGTGCTGTACGTTTTATATGTTTACTTTTCTTTTACCCCATTTTTGTGGAATCAACAACCAGAGGGCACCGGTTTAAGGTGAGAGAGGATTGATTTAATAGTGATCCCGGGGGACAATTATTAATCCACTCTCACTTCCGGTTCATTGTTTAACTAACATGATGAGGGCACTGTCAGGTTGGAGGAGCAACAACTCATATTACATCCGGGTAGTTTACAACCTGATGACATGAACATCGACATCTTTAACTTCTACCTCTACCTTTTTTTTCATCAACCCACAGGCCCGTCTCCTCCATTCTGTCTCCACACTTCTCTCTTCCCCACTGCGGATCGTCTCCCTCTGGTTCCTCTTTTACTTCCTTTTGTCCCATGGCCCGCTCTCTTATCGTATCAGATTCCTTCTTTTCAGTCCTTTGCATTTTCCACCTACCACCTCACAGCCTCTCACTTCATCTCCCACCTCGCCCACCCACTCACCTTCACTCTTATCTGGCTTCACCTATCACCTACCAGCTTGGACTCTTTCCACACCCCGCACCATCTTATTCCGGCTTTTCCCACTTCCAGTCCTGATGAAGGGTCTTGGCAGGAAATCTCTGTTTTGCTTTATCCCCTCTATAGAAGCTACCTGACCTCCTGACTTCCTCCAACATTTTGTGTATGTTACTCTGCATCTCCAACATCTGCAGAATCTCACCGGGACAGAGAGCAGAATGCAGAGAGAACATCGGGTCTCACTAATGTCGAGGAGGCCACACCTGGAAAACTGAAAACAGTAGATGACCCCAACAAGCACGATGTTGAAAAGTTGCCTCATATGGAAAGACTATTTGGGACCCTGACTAGTGGTGAGGAGAGTGGTTTGGGGCATCTCTGGCACTTCATCCACTTGCAGTTGGCTTCCAGCCCCTACACCCCTCCTTAGCGCTGTAAACCTCTCCCTTTTGTGGACAACACTGCCACTTGGTGGTGATTTGCCACAATAACAGGACCCCCTGATTTGTGGACTCCATTGTCACCAGGTGGCGCTCTGACGCAATAACGCTGAGAGACAGAAATGTGATGCTGCAGCCTGCTGAAATGTTTCTTCAAGATTCAGGGTTGTTTAATTCCATTTCCAGCAGACACGTGTAAATGATGTCGACATAATTATTACTCCGGCTCCAATACAGCACAAAAACACAATAGTAACAACATATATCCACAGCTTATATACTGTGCATGGATTGATTGTATGTTCATAAAGTGACGCTCGGCATAGGATGCCTGCATATAAGATGACAGACAGGAAATGATAAAGTAGAGGTGTTTGGTGTTGTGGAAGTATGGGTAAGTGGGCAGAGATATTTATCAGCTTTACTGCTTGGGAAAAGGAGCTGTCCCAGAGGCTGGTAGTCCTGGTGAGGATGCTGCGTATCTACCCCCGATGGGAGTGGGACAAATAGTCCATGAGTGTGATGGGTGAAGGTAGATTGTGAAAATTAGATCGGTGCTTGATCTCAGGAGAGGGAATTTGGAAAATACCAATGAGATGCCTTTTAGATCATCTTGGAATTGTGTAGCCGGCTGGTGGCGTAGTGGCATCAGTGGCGGGAGGTCCTGAGTTTGAATCCAGCCGGCACCCATCTGTGCTGGGTTAAGAGCTGGTGATCTCTTTAAAAAAAATCTCACCCGGCAGAAGGCAAATACAACAATGGCAAGCGTTTGCTGTAACTAGCCTAGCACACGATTTCCCAATACGTCAGAGGAAATCGCCTGCTAAGTTGAAAATTCCGGATGTGACCTACCTTCCCTTTGCAATTGTGCCCACTAGGGAAAAGTTAATTCTGGAATGAACCAAATTTGATTGGGGAGCTTTTGGTAAAGGGAGCATGTGGATACAGTGATAATAACATGACTGAATTCACCCTTCACTTTGAGAGGGGAAAGGTAAAACAAGATACATCATTATTAGTGGAGTGAGGGGAACTACGGAGGCACTGGAGAAGAGCTTAGCAAAGTTGATTGGAAGGGGACACTAGCAGGGATGATGGCAGAATAGCAATGGCTGGAGTTGCTCCACTTGACAGCCTCAGGGTTGAAGAGAAACAAATCATGTTCCACCTACGTAGCTCCAACCTGAAGGCATGAATATCGATTTCTCCTTCCAGTAAAAAAAATCACAGCCCATTGCCTTTCCTTCTACTTACTCCCGAATAACGTAACTTTACACATTCTGACCACTGACATTTGAGACTTTCATATTCCTGCCAGTGCCTTCCACAGATAAGAGTGAGTACAATACTTATTCAGTTCATCAGCCATCACCTTTCACCCTCACCCCATTATTCCCTCTCCAGCATCATTCTCCAGTGGTTTGATATCCATTTCTGTCTCTCTTTTACACAATATGTACCTGAAATTAAAAATGGTATCCTCTTTAATATTACTGGCTAGCTAATCTATTCCTTCTTAATGGTTTTGGTTGCATTCTGTTCATTTTTAGAACTTTCCAATTCTCTAACTGCCTAGTAATTTTTGTTCTGTGCCCTCTTTGGTCTTTATGTTGTCTTTGGTTTCTCTTAGCAGCTACGGTTTTGTCACCTTACCTTTAGAATACTACTTCCTCTTTGTGATGTGTATATCCCGTCACTTCCAGATTGCTTCCAGAAATTCCAGCCATTGCTGCTCTGTTTTCATCCCTGCCCGTGTTCTTTCCAAATCAATTTTGACCAATTTTTCTCTCAGGCCTCTCTAATTCTCTTTTTATTCATATCTGACTTTAGTTTCTCCTTCTCTAATGTCGGGGTGAATTTGATCAGATTAAGATCACTTGTCCCGAAGGGTTCCTTGAACTCAAGTGACCTAATTAATTCCGGTTCATTACAGCACCCAATCCAGAATAGCTGATCCCCAAGCGGGCTCAACCACGAGCTGCTCTAAAAAAGCATCTTGTTGGCATTCTAGGAATTCCTCCTCTTGAGACCAACACCATCCTGATTTTCCTAATCACCTGCATGACAATCCCCCATGACTATTGTAACATTGCCCTTTTGGCACTCATTTTCTATCTCTCATTGTAATTTGTGGACCACATACTTACTACTGTTTTGGGGTCACTATACAATTCCCATCAGGGTCTTTTTGTACATTTGCTGTTCCTTAATACTACCCACAGATTCTACACCGCCCAACCCTATGCCAACTCTTATCTAATGATTTTATTTAATATTTCACCAACAGAGCCACACAACCCCACGACCGGCTTGTTATTTCACTAAACATATAAATATCTGGGAAACAGGAGGACCTGCAGATGCTAGAAATCAAGAGAAATTCACACAAAGTGCTGGAGAAGCTCAGCAGGTCAGGCAGCATCTATGGATGGGAAACAACATTTCCGGCCATGACCCTTCACCGGGACTCGTGATAACCACGTATCTGAAAAATCAACAAGCAAAAGCAACAGAAAGTAGTGCAATATTGGGAAAAACCTTTGACAAAATTTATTTCAAGGCTTTAAAAAACTGCCGAACAGAGCTCAATAGTTAACAAATACAACAAAGGCAATAAACACTTCCATCAATACCGACATTGACTTTTTTTAATGAAAATATCTTAGTCCCATTTCAATCAGTAAAATGTACAAACATAAGTAAGAACTGAAATGACAAGTTTAGAAAAGAATATTTACACTCAAACTTGGACAGAAAGAGGAAGAGGACTAACGCACATGAGAAAAAAAATCACATAAGACCATAAGACACAGGAGCAGAATCGGCCATTCGGCCCATCGAGTCTGCTCCACCATTTCATCATGAGCTGATCCAATCTGCCCTTTAGTCCCATTCCCCCACCTTCTCACCGTAACCTTTGATGCCCTGACTACTCAGATACCTATCAATCTCTGCCTTAAACACACCCAATGACTTGGCCTCCACTGCTGCCCGTGGCAACAAATGCCACAGATTCACCACCCTCTGACTAAAAAAATTTCTCCACATCTCTGTTCTGAATGGGCGCCCTGCAAACCTTACGTCATGCCCTCTTGTACTAGACTCCCCCGGTCACTCTCGAAATTGCATTCAGCAACGGGATGGACAAATATCCAGCCTACAGCTTATTGAAACTTTCTCCCCAATGTGAACCCGGTCGTGTGTTACAAGGTTAGATTATTGAGTGAATCCCTTCCCATATTCACAGCAGGTGAACCGCCTCTCCCCAGGGGAACACAATGATGCAGCCTTGGTGGAGACGGTTGAGAGAATCTCTTCCCAAAGCCTGAGCAGACGATCTATGGTGTGAACTCCCTGGTGTTTTAATAGATGAGATGATCATGTGAATGCCTTCCCACATTCACAGGTCGACGGCCTCTCCCCAGTGGAACTCACTGGTGTGCCAGCAGATCAGATGACTGAGTGAATCTCTTCCCACAGACTGAACAGGTGAAATCCCTCACTGCAGTGTGAACTGACTGGTGAGTCACTAGGTGAGATGATGTGGTGAATCTCTTCCCACAGTCTGAGCCACACAACCCCATCAGTTCCAATATCCAGATCACTGACAAACCATGTGAGAAGTAGTGGACCGAATACTGACCCCTGAAGACCAGAAGTCACTGCTGGTCAACCAGAAAAGGCCCCTTTTATTTCCACTCGCTGTCTCTTGGCTGTCAGTCATTCCTCTATCCATGCCAGTATTACTTCTGACTTTTATCCTGTTAAGCAGTTTCATGTGTGACACCTTATCAGATGCCTTCTGAAAATCCAAGTAAATGATATCCACCGCCTCTTGTTTGTCCATCCTGCTTATGACTTCCTCGAAGATCTCTAACAGACTTGTCAGGCAAGATTTCCCTGCACAGAACCTAAGCTGGCTTTGACTTATTATATCATTAGTCTCCTAGTACCCCAAAACCTCATGTGTTATCAAGTGATTCTTGACGGGTCATGACCAATGCATCTGTTATCTCTCCAGCAACCTCTCTCAGGACTCTGGGATGTAGTCCATCAGGTCCAGGTGACTTATCCACTTTAAGAACCTGAGTTTGCCGAGCACGTTTTCCTTTGTAATAGCAATGGCACTCACTCCTGCTCCCTGACACTCACGGATCTCTGGCACACTGGTGGTGTCTTCCACAGACAAGACGGATGCAAAGTACCTATCAAGTTCATCTACCATCTCTTCCCCATTTGTACCCCATGAGCATCACTTTCCAGTGGTCCAATACCAACTCTCGCCTCCCTTTCGTATATTTTATAACTGGTTTATATTATTGTATAGTTTGCTGTCTTATTTCACCTTTCCCCTTATAGCTTTTATTTTAAATTTGCCTGTTGTTGGATGTTAAAAGCTACCCAATTATCCAACCTACTACCCACTTTTGCTACCTTATATGCTTTTATACAGTCCTTAACTTCTTTTGTCAGCCATGATAGCCTAGCCCCGCAGTTTGAGAACTACGTCTGTGGGACATATCTATCCTGCACATTATGAACTATTCCCAGAAACGTCAGCCATTTCTGCTCTGGCGTCATCTCCACCAGCATCCTCCAATCCACCTGGGGAATCACCTCTCTCACGCCTCTGAAATTCCCTTTCATTCCATTGCGATACTACGCATGTGACCTGTGCTTCTCCCTCACAAATTGCAGTAGGAATTCAATCATATTATGATCACTGCCTTCTAATGGCTCCTTTACATTAACCTCCCTAATAAGATCTGGGTTATTACACAACACCCAATCTAAGATAGCAGTTCCCCGAGTAGGCTCAACCATCAGCTGCTCTAAAAAGCCATTTCGTTTGCATTCAATACATCCCCTCTTTTGCGATCTCACGCCAATCTGACTTTCCCAATCCTCCTGCAGATTGAAGTCACCCACTACAGTTGTGTCGTTAAATTTATTACATAAATGCCAAACATTCAGCAATACCTGGGGCAGAAGTGAGGATACATGCTTTTACCAAGGAGAGAAGGTGTTTTTGAAGCTGACAGGCCTGAAGGTAGATAAGACACCGCAGAGTTCAGAAAGAGGTAGCTGAAGAGATTGTGAAGGCATTAGAGTCATAAAACACTACAACACAGGAAAATGCCATTCGGCCAGTCTAGTCCGTGCTAAAGCATTCATCTTCCGAGTTCCAACAACATCCACCTGGACCATAGCCCTCCATATGCTTCTCATCCAATGACCTAAGCAAACTTCTCCTAAAGATTACAATCGTCCCTGCCACTTGCTCTGCAGCTCGGTGCACACTCTCCCCGTCTCTGAATGAAGAAGTTCCCCCTTAGTTTTCTCTTCAAGTGATGAGTAATGATCTATCAGAAATCACTAGATTTTGGAACGGTTCTGGTGGACCAGAAATTTGCAAATGTCACTCCACTCTTTAAGAAGAGAGGGGGCACAAGAAAGAAAATTATTGGACAGTTAGTCTGACCGTAGTGGTCAGGAAGATGCTAGAGTGTACTAAGAGTGTGTTTTTTGGGTACGGTAATTGGGGAAACATGATTAAGTAGGCCAAAGTCAGCCGGATTCTTTCAAGGAAATCTTGACTGAAAAATCTCTTGGAATACTTTGCGGAAATAACAGGCAAGATAGATAAAGCAGAGGCAGTGTATGTTGTTTGCTTGGATTTTCAGATGATCTTCAACAAGGTACCCTATGCAAAGCTTATTGAGAAAGTAAGGAGGCCTGGGATCCAAGGGCACATTGCTTTGTGCATCCAGAACTGGCTTGCTCACAGAAGACAAAGAGTGGATGTAGACTGGTCATATTCTTCATGGAGGTCGGTGACCAGTGGTCTGCCTCAGGGATCGGTTCTGGGACCCCTACCCTTCGTGACTTTTATAAATGACCTGGATGAGGAAGTGGAGGTACGGGTTAGTAAATTTGCTGATGACACAAAGGTTGGGTTAGGTTATCGTCTGCAAACCTGGGCTGAGAAGTGGCAAATGGAGTTCAACCCAAAGAAGTGTGATGTGGTTCATTTTCTTCGGTCAAATATGATAGAATATAGTATTAATGGTAAGCCTCTTGGCAGTGTGGAGGAACAGAGGGATCTTGGGGACGGAGTCCATAGGACAGTCAAAGCTGTTATGTAGGTTGACTCTGTGGTTAAGAAGCCATACTGTGCATTGGCCCTAATCAACCGCAGGCTTGAGTTTAAAAGCCGAGAGGTAATGTTGCAGCTATATAGGACTTTGGTCAGACCCCACTTGGAATACTGTGCTCAGTTCTGGTCGCCAAACTACAGGAAGGATGTGGAAGCCATAGAAAGGGTGCTGAGGAGATTTACGAGGATGTTGTTTGGATAGGGGAGCATGCCTTTTGAGAATAGGTTGAGTGAACTCAGTCTTTTCTCCTTAGAATGATGGAGGATGAGAGGGGACCTGATAGAGGTGTACAACAAAATGAGAGACATTGATCGTGTGGATAGTTCGAGGCTTTTTCCCAGGGCTGAAGTTGCTAGCACGAAAGGGCATAGTTTGAAGATGCTTGGAAGTAGGTAGAGAGGAGATGTCAGGGGTAAGTTTTTTACACAGAGAGTGGTGAGTGCTTGGAATGGGCTGCCGGCAATGGTGGTGGAGTTGGACACGATAGGGTCTTTTAAGAGACTCCTGGATAGGTACACGGAGCTTAGAAAAATAGAGAACAGTAGGTAACCCTTGGCATTTCTAGAGCAAAGACATGTTCGGCATCGCTTTGTGAGCCAAAGGGCCTGTAACGTGCTGCAGGTTTTCTATGTTTCTAAGGTGCTGCACGTAAGGCTGCTTAACAGGATCACAGCTCATGGAATTACAGGAAAGAAACTTGTACTGACAAGGGAGAAAGAGTCAGAATAATGTGGGCAATTCTGTTTTGCTGTCGGTAACGAATGCTGTTCTGCAGGGGTCAGTATTGAGACCTCATCGTTTCATGTTAAATCTGAATGATACGGATGACGGAATTGATACCTTGGTGACGAACATTGCAGTTGATACAAAGATAGGTAGGGACAGGTAGTTTAGAGGAAAGCGGGAGTCTCCAGAAGGACTTCGATAGGTCTGGAGAATGCCAGCAAAGTAGCAGTTGAAATACAGTGTATGCAAGTCATGTACATTTGGTGGAAGTAACTGGGCGTAGAAAAAAATAAATGGGAGAAACTTGAAAAAATTAGAGGTGCATAAGTGCTTGTGAGTCCTTGAGCAAGAGGCCCTAAAGGTTTGCTTGCAGATTGAGTTGATTAAGGATGACAACTGCAATGTTAGCAACATAAGAGCAAGGATGCGATACTATAGCTTTATAACGCATTGGGCAGATCACTGTTGGTGTATTGTGAGCAGATTCTGACCTGTACTTACGACTTATTATCTGAGCAAAAGATTTGTTCGTTTTGGAGTGGGTCCGGAGAAGTGTCAAAGAATGATTTCAGGAAGACCAAGAGTGGATGACTTGGATGAGGAAGTACGTGGGAAGGGATTCACTCAGTCATCCAACCTACAGAAATTTATCAATATCCACTGTTGCTGATTTCCACACACAAATAAATCAAAAGGGATATGCCCAATCAAATCGATAATTAATCGATCAATAGCCCCCAAACAACACGGCACAGCCGGACACATAACAGGGGACTTTACATCTCACAACACTGGATTCAGTAATGAAACCTGTGATTAATGTTGTTGTCCCTCTCAAATCATAAGAAACGCACATTAAGGTGCATTCAAATGCTAGCGCATCCCCACAGGTGATGTCACACAGACCCCCTCGCGCCCGACGTCACGCATCGGCTTCCCACACCGGGATCTGCCCTTACGTGCACAGCGTCTTACGTCATCCATGCGCTGCTGAGCTCGGGCTTTATCAGTTTAATAGCTGGGCTAATAACCACGTGACCAGCCCTCCCCCACCGCTGTCAACAGAGGATTCAGGGGCTGCGCTATTCCCATTGGTGCAAAGCGATGTCAATCACTTGTTACCACTAGTCGCAGAGGTGGACAAGTCCAGAGGGCGTTACCCCCGCTGATTTCGCCTCCCGCTCCGGCCTCAAACCCCACATCACAGTGGAGTAAATTTCCATTTCCCTCCAAAGGAAGTTGGGGGGTTTGTGAAGCGTCTCTTGCGGCCGGAGTCTGATGTGTCCCCGAGAGGTAGGAGACCGCTCGGCCCGTCAGTTTGATGCCAGTTCTCTGGGGAGGGAGAGGAGGGATTTTATTGAAAGGGAAACGATGGTGTGAGAGGGGGCGGACAGGATTTTTGTCCCGGTGGAAATCTGTGGAAATGTCTGAGCCCACGGTGGTGGTGAGTAGAGGGATTCACATTGGGGGGGAAAAACCGGCAGACGGTTGACCTGCAAGTGGGGCCAATGACAAAGGTGGGAGGTGAGTGGTTGGGGCAACACGGGGCTGCGGAAGATGGACATTTTTTGCACAGAGGATTAACAAAGTGGTTAGAGAGTATTTGTTATAGAGAGTGCAATGAAGTTTCAACAGACTGTTCCCTGAAATGGTTGGGTCATCATATTAAGAAAGATCAAATGTGATAACCCTTTCATTTGGAGAATCGAGGACTGAGAGGTGGACATATTGAAATGCACAACATCATTACCGGTTGAACCAGGGATCCCAGTCTCTGAAAAAGGGGTGGATGCCTATATTTTATAATAAAACCCCTATTGTTTTACCTTTACCTCCTCTCCCAGTTTTATGCTTGCCCTGGTCCTTCACACCCCCTTACCTGCTTAAGATTCAGCCCATTAGCAACAGTCAGCAATTCATTCTTTTTGGCTTTTCCTAATGCCTTAGGGGTTGGAGCTTCCAGAAATTTATAAATGTCCATTGCTGCTGATTTCCACACACAAATAAATCAAAAGGGATTTCACCAATCAAATTGATCATTCTTCGATCAATAGCCCCAAATTTGTTCATATCCCAGACGCAGGCCCCAAATTTGTTACGAACCATAATTTGTTTAGAAACAAGCCAGCAGCAATAGACTAAACCTGGAGTCTGGTTTTGACGTTAAATCTGTCTTTATTAGAATCTACTTGTAATATTGCAACTTAAACAAGATAAACAGAAGTTAACAGTGTTAAGTTTATAAATGTGTGAAAATATAACTCCCAAACTATTGAGCTTGGGGGAAACAAGGCTTGCGGTCTTGAGATGGTGAAGTATGAAAGTTCAGTTCAACTACAGAATAGGCGATGAGAGAGAGAGAGATTTGTCATCCAGGATAAATGGCGAGAGAAGGCAAATATGTAGAATTCCTCAGGTTCCACGGTGGTAAAACGAGACAACAGTCGCTGTAGATTTTATCTGTCATCTTTCCAAATCCACATACAAATTATCACCGATAGTGACTTGTCACAAGGTGTATCATCTTCAAGTGAACTACCACACCCAGCCAGGCAAGGGTTAACATATAAGTGGTCTCCACAGGATACCCCAAATCAGATCCACTCCTATGGATCAAACAAGGTGACAACCACAGATTCGATGTACATGGATCGATTAACCCACCCTTGTGGGCATAGGAAACTTTTAAAAAGTGACCCTTGGCCACTAGTTCCCCGGTTTCGATCCTTCCATTTTTCCTCCTGTTTCCGTCTGACTCTGAGTGTCTTTGTCCTTGGTTAAAACTAAACAAGCTGTGAGCGATGTAAACAAGCTGCAAGTCAGACTGATTTGACTTCCTAATCTCTCTCTCTCTTAAAATGACAGTCCACGGCAAACAAAACCTAGGGATTCATAACAACAGCCAGTCCCCACTTTGAACTGACTGGTGTGCCAGGAGGTTTGATGACTGAGTGAAACTCTTCCCACAGTCTAAGCAGGTGAATGGCTTCACCCCAGTGTGAACTCCCTGATGTACCTTCAGTACAGATGAGCTAGTGAATCCCTTCCCGCACTATGAGCAGGTGAATGGCCTCTCCCCAGTGTGAATTCGCTGGTGGACCAGTAGGTTGGACGACTGTGTGAATCCCTTCCCACAGACTGAGCAGGTGAATGGCCTCTCCCCAGTGTGAACTCGCTGGTGGACCAGTAGGTTGGATGACTGAGTGAATCCCTTCCCACAGACTGAGCAGGTGTATGGCTTCTCCCCAGTGTGAAATTGCTGGTGTGCCAGTAGTTGGGATGACCGAGTGAAACTCTTCCCACAGTCTGAGCAGGTGAATGGCTTCTCCCCAGTGTGAACTCGCTGATGATTCTGTAGGTGGGATGACTGAGTGAATCCCTTCCCACAGACTGAGCAGGTGAATGGCCTCTCCCCAGAGTGAACTCTCTGATGACTCTGTAGGTTGGATGGATCAGTGAATCCCTTCCCACAGACTGAGCAGGTGAACGGCCTCTCCCCAGTGTGAACTCTCTGATGACTCTGTAGTTTGGATGACTGAGTGAATCCCTTCCCACATTCTGAGCAGGTGAACGGCTTCTCCCCAGTGTGAACTCGCTGATGACTCTGTAGGTTGGATGACAGAGTGAACCCCTTCCCACAGACTGAGCAGGTGAACGGCTTCTCCCCAGTGTGAACTCTCTGATGACTCTGTAGGTTGGATGACTGAGTGAATCCCTTCCCACAAACTGAGCAGGTGAACGGCTTTTCCCCAGTGTGAACTCTCTGATGACTCTGTAGGTTGGATGACTGAGTGAATCCCTTCCCACAGACTGAGCAGGTGAATGGCTTTTCCCCAGTGTGAACTCTCTGATGACTCTGAAAGTTGGATGACTGAGAGAATCCCTTCCCACAGTCTGAGCAGGTGAACGGCTTCTCCCCAGTGTGAACTGACTGGTGTACCAGTAGTTGGGATGACCGAGTGAATCCCTTCCCACAGTCTGAGCAGGTGAACGGCTTCTCCCCAGTGTGAACTCTCTGATGACTCCGTAGGTTGGATGACAGAGAGAATCCCTTCCCACAGACTGAGCAGGTGAATGGCTTCTCCCCAGTGTGAACTCTCTGATGACTCCGTAGGTTGGATGACAGAGTGATTCCCTTCCCACAGACTGAGCAGGTGAATGGTTTTTCCCCAGTATGAACTCTCTGATGACTCTGTAGATTGGATGACTGAGTGAATCCCTTCCCACATTCTGAGCAGGTGTATGGCTTCTCCCCAGTATGAACTCGCTGATGTACCAGTAGGTTGGATGACTGAGTGAATCCCTTCCCACAGTCTGAGCAGGTGAACGACTTCTCCCCAGTGTGAACTGACTGGTGTACCAGTAGTTGGGATGACCGAGTGAAACTCTTCCCACAGTCAGAGCAGGTGAAAGGCTTCTCCCCAGTGTGAACTCGCTGATGACTCTGTAGGTTGGATGACCGAGTGAATCCCTTCCCACAGACTGAGCAGGTGAACGGCTTCTCCCCAGTGTGAACTCGCTGATGTCTCTGTAGGTTGGATGACGCAGTGATTCCCTTCCTGCAGACTGTACAGGTGAATGGCCACCCCCTGGTGTGAACACGCTGGTGTGCCATTAGGTCAGATGACCGAGAGAATCCCTTCCCCGAAATTCAGCAGATGACCAGCCTCTGCCCAGTGTGATCTGACTGGTGTGTCCACAGGTGGGATGCCCGACAGAATCCCTTCTCACACACAGAACAGATGAATGGCCTTGCCCAGTGTGAACTTGCTGATGTACCTTCAGTTGAAATGACCGAGTGAATCCATTCCTGAGCAGGTGAATGGCCTTTCTCCTGTGTAAAATGACGGGCTTGCTAGTTGGTCAGATGACCGAGTGAATCCCTCCCCACAGTCTGAGCAGGAAGGATGGTCGATTGAATCCCTTGCTCCACTTCTTAAATATCTAGACAGAGACAACAAAACTGTTGTGCCGTGTTTGAGATTCCTGGAGACAAATTCCTTCCCGTTTTTAACCTGTAAAAGATTTACAAACCCATCAATGGGTTTAGGACAACATTTCAGATTAGATTACTTGAGTTGCCAAGGTTTGATCTAGTATCACACTGTTACAGTGAGGTTAAACCCAATTTGGAAGATAAATCATCTCCTGACTGGGCAGAGTGCTGGTATCTGGAATGACCATCAATTCCCATATGCGTTTCAAGTTCCAACTCCTTAAAGTGCAGGGTTACAAGCTGCAGCTGGATGCACTTCTTGTAAGTGAGGGCATCAGGGACATTACAGGTCTCCCCATCTTCCCTCCAATACCCCCTCTAATTTGTAATAACCAGCGTGTACATAAATCTTGCACTGTGCATTTTTTTTTACCCAGTGACAAGATGTGCACAGTGAATTTTTTATAGAGAGGTATTCATTTTTACAGCTAGCAAATCACTGTCAATAGGAACTTTGTTCTCCTCTGGGTTCGATCCAGTTCATCTGCAGTCTCACACAACCTATGTAGCAGGCTTGTAATGGGTAATGAAGAATTTTCTCACTAAAGTTTTGGCATATTGTCCATATGTGGTTTGCTTGCAAATTTATGCTTTAAAAAGTCAGATTTCCAAATATCACTCCACTTCTTCCCACTTGCAAATTCTCCAGCAACTTTTGCAACACCAGAATACACACAAGTATCACCAGTTTCTATATTCTACGTAAATATTTCCCCGAACCCCCCCCCCCCCCCGCAATGACTGACAGTGGTGAACTCAGTTTCTATATTCCCCTGAAGCCTCCCCCAATTCTCCAGCAATGTTTGCATCGCCACAATACACACATCAGACAAAGACTGACAGTGGTGAACTCAGTGATGGCAATGCCAATGAATATGAAGGGAAGGGCAGTAGTCTGTCTCACTGGAGTCTGGCACATTTGTGATGTGAAAGCTACTTGCTGCCCAGGGCAAAGGTGCTTGATATCATTAAGTACCCAGAGAGAATGGGACAAAACACATTATCACCAGTAGAAAAGTCCAGAAAAAGAGGTAGAACAGGCAACAGACACAAAATGCTGGAGGAACTCAGCAGGTCGGGCAGCATCTATGGAAAAGAGTACTAATGCTGAATTCCTCCAGCATTTTGTGTGTGTTGCTTGGATTTCCAGCATCTGCAGATTTTCTCTTGTTAGTGATTGGAGGTAGAACAAAGGTGATTTTCTCAACTGGTGATGTAAAAGATTTTGTTCCCTTTCTCTGAGTTCCTAATCCTTGCCTTTACTATAGCCGGAACTCAGCTCTGTCTAAGAGATCCATCGGTTCCCATTCACTCAGCAGCCGGAAGCTCCCCGGGACCCGTGTACGGATCGTGGGGCTGAGAGAGAGGGACGAGAGCAGGACTGTCCCGGGATTGTTGGCCACAGTGTCCGGATTTCACAGGAATTGTCCCGAAGTCGGTGTTTAAGATAAAAACATGGAGAATTGCTCTTACCTGCACCCGAGATTTTCAAGGCCTTCTGTGTACTGCGCACATGCGTGATACTCGGGGACGTCCTCAGCCTGACGCCTGCGCATTTCATCGGCGCTTCAGCAACCACAAAATTCTTAACGCATGGCCCTATGGGTAATCACGGTGCCATTAAACATTTCAATGTCCATACCTCATTTTTTTTATAGTGTGTATAGAAAAAATCTGCAGCTGTTTTAACGCAGAAAGCGGCTCCTATAAGCAATATACTCAATATCAACGTGTATCTAACGCCAAAGTAAAATGCAGTTATAAAACACAGGAGATTCTGCAGTTGCTGGAAATACAGAGATGCACACACACAAAACGCTGGACGAACTCTGCAATTCAGAGAGCAACTAAGCAGAGGAGTACACAGGCTAGGCACGCTGAAGGGGCTCGGCCTAAACGTTGTCTTTTTATTCCTCTCCACATTTGCTGCCTGAAATTAACAACCGTTTTTTTCGGCCAACCAGTTTTCCAAATATTTCTGATCTTTCTTTTGTAGCCACATCCTGCTGGTCTGATTCTTCCTCCTCGTAAACTCCAGACCCCATCTCTCTCTGGAGCCCCAAAGCGCTGACTGAGGCTGGCAACACTTTGGTTTCTGTCTCTGCACCATCGAAGATTCACTCGCTAGTCTGCTGTCAGACTTTAGAGGTGCATTGTGTTACGAGACCGCAGGTTCATTTACTGTGAGTGTCACTTTAAGTGCCTGAGTGAGGCGGGGCTGTGACGTCAGACACAAGGAGAGAGAGAGAGAGGGAGAGAGAGAGAACGTCAAAACCACAGTCAGCTCATCGTCTTATTCACCCTGAAGAAAATCATGCAGGTGTATAAGATGATGACAGGCATTGGTCGTGTGGATAGCCAGAGGCTTTTCCCCCAGGGCTGAAACAGCTAACACGAGGGGAAATAGGTTTAAGCTGCTTGGAAGTAGGTACAGAGGAGATGTCAGAGCTAAGTTTTTTAAGCAAAGAGTGGTGTGTGTGTGGAATGCACCACCAGCGACGGTGGTAGAGGCGGATACAATAGGGTCTTTTAAGAGACTCTCAGATAGGTACATGGAGCTTAGGAAAATGGTTGGCTATGTGGCAGGGTAATTCTAAGCAGCTTCTAGAGTAAGATACATGGGCGGCACAGCAATGTGGGACAAAGCATCTGTAATGTGTTGTGCATTTATATGTTTCAATGAAATTCACGGGAAATCTCCTATCCCACGGAGTGGTGACTAGTTGCAACCTGTCATCTCAGGGAGAATGAGAGGGGAACGACAGGGAGAGATTTTGATATACGGATATGGAACAGAAACATGGGCAGGAACCAGATGGGCTGAGTGGCCTTTCTCGTCTACATTGTGAGTGTGGTAGAGACAGTAAGTACCTGAGACACGGGATTTGATACAGAACTGATTTATCTTTCACAGATACACAATATTAAACACCAGTCTAGTTTAAGGCTAACATCAGCAGAACAGACTCCTCCAATGCTCAGTGACCAGGGTTCAGTCCTGGGTGCGATGAGCAGCCGCAAGAACTGCAGAATCTGACAGTAACAGTCCCTCATGAATCTGCAGCTGCCTTCAGTCACCATGATGGTTAAACATTTAACACAAAGCTGATTTGAACTTCCTCCCTGATGTAGGAGCGCTCAGACCGAAGATGTAGGGGAGAAGGGAAAAAAAGAGATAATTTTATTTGCACCGTTAGGGATAAACAGAGAGGAAGAGGTGGAAAGTTTCTTGAATGCATCTATTTTAATGCTAGGAGCATTGTAAGAAAGGAGGATGAGCTTAGAGTATGGATTGATAACTGGAAATATGATGTTGTATCTATTAGTGAAACATGGTTGCAGGAGGGGTGTGATTGGCAACTAAATATTCCTGGGTTTCATTGCTTCTGGTGTGATAGAATCAGAAGGGCAAGAGGGGGAGGTATTGCAATGCTTGTCCTAGAAAATATTACAGCAGTGCTTTGACAGGATAGATTACAGGGCTCAGTTAGGGAGCATATTTGTGTGGAATTGAGGAATGGGAAAGGTATAGTAACACTTATAGGGGTGTATTATAAACCACCTAATTGGGAGCAAGAATTGGAGGAGGAAATTTGTAAGGAGATTGCAGATATTTGTAGTAAGCACAAGGTTGTGATTGTGGGAGATTTTAATTTTCCACACATAGAAACATAGAAAATAGGTGCAGAAGTAGGCCATTAGGCCCTTCAAGCCTGCACCGCCATTCAGTATGATCATGCCTGATCATCCAACTCTGAGCCCTGTACCTGCTTTCTCTCCATACCCCTGATCCCTTTAGCCACAAGGGCCATATCTAACTCCCTCTTAAATATAGCCAATGAACTGGCCTCAACTGTTTCCTGTCGCAGAGAATTCCACAGATTCACCACTCTGTGTGTGAAGACGTTTTTCCTCATCTTGGTCCTAAAAGGCTTCCGCTTTATCCTTAAACTGTGACCCCTCGTTCTGGACTCCCCCAACATCAGAAACAATCTTCCTGCATCTAGCCTGTCCAATCCCTTTAGAATTTTACACGTTTCAATATGATCCCCCCTCAATCTTCTAAATTCCAGCGAGTATAAGCCTAGTCGATCCAGTCTTTCTTCACATGAAAGTCCTGCCATCCCAGGAATCAATCTGGTGAACCTCCTTTGTACTCCCTCTATAGCAAGAATGTCTTTCTTCAGATTAGGGAACCAAAACTGCATACAGTACTCCAGCTGTGGCCTCACCAGGGCCTTGTACAACAGCAGTCGAACCTCCCTGCTCCTGTACTCAAATCCTCTTGCTACGAATGCCAACATACCATTTGCCTTTTTCACCACCTGCTGTACCTGCATGCCCACTTTCAATGACTGGTTTACAATGACACCCAGGTCTCATTGCACCTCCGCTCTTCCTAATTGGCCATTCAGATAATAATCTGCTTTCCTGTTCTTACAACCAAAGTGAATAACCTCACATTTATCCACATTAAATTGCATCTGCCATGAATTTGCCCACTCACCTAACCTATCCCAGTCACCCTGCATCCTCTTAGCATCCTCACAGCTAACACTGTCACCCAGCTTCGTGTCATCCGCAAACTTGGAGATGCTGCATTTAATTCCCTCGTCTAAATCATTAATATATATTGTAAACAACTGGGGTCCCAGCACTGAGCCTTGCAGTACCCCACTAGTGACTGCCTGCCGATCTGAAAAGGTCCCGTTTATTCCCACTCTTTGCTTCCTGTTTGCCAACCAATTCTCTATCCACATCAATAACATACCCCCAATACTGTGTGCTTTAAGTTTGCACACTAATCTCCTGTGTGGGACCTTGTCAAAAGCCTTTTGAAAATCCAAATATACCACATCCACTTTTTCTCCCCTATCCATTCTACTAGTTACATCCTCAAAAAATTCTATAAGATTCGCCAGACATGATTTTCCTTTCACAAATCCATGCTGACGTTGTCCGATTATTTCACCTCTTTCCAAATGTGCTGTTATCACATCTTTCACAACCAACTCTAGCACTTTCCCCACCACTGATGTCAGGCTAACCGGTCTATAATTCCCCGGTTTCTCTCTCCCTCATTTTTAAAAAAAGTGAGGTCACATTAGCTACCCTCCAATCCTCAGGAACTAATCCAGAATCTAAGGAGTTTTGAAAAATTATCACTAATGTATCCACTATTTCTTGGGCTACTTTCTTAAGCTCTCTGTGATGCAGACCATCTTGCCCTGGTCTTTAATCCCTTCAATTTACCTAACAACACTTCCCTACTAACATGTATTTCCCTCAGCTCCTCCATCTCACTAGACCCTCGGTCCTCTACTATTTCCAGAAGATTATTTATGTCCTCCTTAGTGAAGACAGAACTAAAGTAATTATTGAATTGGTCTGTCATGTCCATGTTCCCTATGACCAATTCACCTGTTTCTAACTGTAAGGGACCTACATTTGTCTTAACCAATCTTTTTCTTTTCACTTATCTATAAAAGCTTTTACAGTCAGTTTTTATGTTCCCTGCCAGCTTTCTCTCATAATCTTTTTTCCCTTTCCTAATTAATCACATTGTCTTCATCTGCTGGACTCTGAATTTCTCCCAGTCCTCAGGTGTGCCGCTTTTTCTGGCTAATTTGTATGTTTCTTCTTTGGACTTGATACTATCCCTAATTTTCCTTGTCAGCCACGGGTGCACTACCTTCCCTGGTTTATTCTTTTGCAAAACTGGGATGAACACTTGTTGTAGTTCATCCATGCAATCTTTAAATGCTTGCCATTGCATATGAATGTTGAGGAACAAACTAGAGAGCAGGCCATTCTACATTGGGTATTGAGCAATGAGGAAGGGTTAGTTAGCAATCTTGTCGTGCGAGGCCCCTTGGGTAAGAGTGACCATAATATAGTGGAATTCTTCATTAAGATGGAGAGTGACATAGTTAATTCAGAAACAAAGATTCTGAACTTAAAGAAGGGTAACTTTGAAGGTATGAGACGTGAATTAGCTAAGACAGACTGGCAAATGATACTTAAAGGGTTGACGGTGGATATGCAATGGCAAGCATTTAAAGATTGCATGGATGAACTACAACAATTGTTCATCCCATTTTGGCAAAAGAATAAACCAGGGAAGGTAGTGCACCCGTGGCTGACAAGGGAAATTAGGGATAGTATCAAGTCCAAAGAAGAAACATATAAATTAGCAAAAAAAAGCGGCACACCTGAGGACTGGGAGAAATTCAGAGACCAGCAGAGGAGGACAAAGAGCTTAATTAGGAAAGGGAAAAAAGATTATCAGAGAAAGCTGGCAGGGAACATAAAAACTGACTGTAAAAGCTTTTACAGACATGTGAAAAGAAAAAGATTGGTCAAGACAAATGTACGTCCTTTACAGTCAGAAACAGGTGAATTGATCATAGGGAACAAAGACATGGCAGACCAATTGAATAACTACTTTGGTTCTGTGTTCACCAAGGAGGACAAAAATAATCTTCTGGAAATAGTAGAGGAACCGAGGGTCTAGTGAGATGGAGGAACTGAGGGAAATACATGTTAGAAGGGAAGTGGTGTTAAGTAAATTGAGGGGATTAAAGGCAGATAAATCCCCAGGGCCAGATCATCTGCATCTCAGAGTAGCCCAAGAAATAGTGGATGCATTAGTGATAATTTTTCAAAACTCCTTAGATTCTGGATTAGTTCCTGAGGATTGGAAGGTGGCTAATGTAACCCCACTTTTTAAAAAAGGAGGGAGAAAAAAACCAGGAAATTATAGACCGGTTAGTCTGACATCGGTGGTGAGGAAAATGCTAGAGTCGGTTATCAAAGATGTGATAACAGCACATTTGGAAAGAGGTGAAATCATCGGACAAAGTCAGTATGGATTTGTGAAAGGAAAATCATGTGTGACGAATCTTATAGAATTTTTTGAAGGTGTAACTAGTAGAGTGGATAGGGGAGAGCCAGTAGATGTGGTATATTTAGATTTTCAAAAGGCTTTTGACAAGGTCCCACACAGGAGATTAGTGTGTAAACTTAAAGCACACGGTATTGGGGGTATGGTATTGATGTGGATAGAGAATTGGTTGGCAGACAGGAAGCAAAGAGTGGGAATAAACAGGACCTTTTCAGAATGGCAGGCAGTGACTAGTGGGGTACTGCAAGGCTCAGTGCTGGGACCCCAGTTCTTTACAATATATATTAATGATTTAGATGAGGGAATTAAATGCAGCATCTCCAAGTTTGTGGATGACACGAAGCTGGGTGGTGGTGTTAGCTGTGAGGATGCTAAGAGGATGCAGGGTGACTTGGATTGGTTAAGTGAGTGGGCAAATTCATGGCAGATGCAATTTAATGTGGATAAATATAGGGTTATCCATTTTGGTTGCAAGAACAGGAAAACAGATTATTATCTGAATGGTGGCCGATTAGGAAAAGAGGAGGTGCAACGAGACCTGGGTGTCATTGTACACCAGTCATTGAAGGGAGGCATGCAGGTACAGCAGGTGGTGAAAAAGGTGAAAGGTATGCTGGCATTCATAGCAAAAGGATTTGATTACAGGACTACTGCAATTGTACAAGGCCTTGGTGAGACCGCACCTAGAGTATTGGGTGCAGTTTTGGTCCCCTAATCTGAGGAAAGACATTCTTGCCATAGAGGGAGTACAAAGAGGGTTCACCAGATTGATTCCTGGGATGGGAGGACTTTCATATGAAGAAAGACTGGATCGACTAGGATTATACTCACTGGAATTTAGAAGATTGATGGAGGATCTTATTGAAATGTATAAAATTCTAAAGGGATTGGACAGGCGAGATGCAGGAAGATTGTTTCCGATGCTGTAGAAGTCCAGAACGAGGGGTCACAGTTTAAGGATGAAGGGGAAGACTTTTAGGACCGAGATGAGAAAAAACTTCTTCACACAGAGAGTGGTGAATCTGTGGAATTCTCTGCGACAGGTAACAGTTGAGGCCGGTTCATTGGCTATATTTAAGAGGGAGTTAGATATGGCCCTTGTGGCTAAAGCGATCGGGGGTATGGAGAGAAAGCAGGTACGGAGAGAAAGCAGGTACAGGGTTCTGAGTTGGATGATCAGCTATGATCATACTGAATGGCGGTGCAGGCTCGAAGGTCCGAATGGCCTACTCCTGCACCTATTTTCTATGTTTCTATCCACTGTCAACTCTTTAAATATCATTAGATATCAATCTTAGCTAATTCACGTCTCATATCTTCAAAGTTGCCCTTCTTTAAGTTCAGAACATTTGGTTCTGAATTAACTATGTCACTCTCCATCTTACTGAAGAATTCCACCATATTATGGTCACTCTTACACAAGGGACCTCGCATGACAAGATTGCTAATTAACCCTTCCTCATTGCTGAATACCCAGTCTAGAATGGCCTGCTCTCTAGTTGGTTCCTCGACATGTTGGTTCAGAAAACCATCCCGCACACATTCTCAGAAATCCTCTTCCTCAGCACCCTTACCAATTTGGTTCACCCAATCTATATGTAGATTGAAGGCACCCATTATAACTGCTGTTCCTTTTTCGCATGCATTTCTAATTTCCTGTTTAATGCCATCCCCAACTTCACTACTACTGTTAGGTGGCCTGCACACAAATCCCACCAGCGTTTTATGCCCCTTAGTGTTACGCAGCTCTACCCATATTGATTCCACATCCTCCAGGCTGATGTCCTTCCTTTCTATTGCGTTAATCTCTTCTCTAACCAGCAACGCCATCCCACCTCCTTTTCTTTCCTGTCTATCCCTCCTGAATATTGAATATCCCTGGATATTGAGCTCCTATCCTTGGTCACCCTGGAGCCATGTCTCTGTGATTCCAACTATATCATATTCATCAATAACTATCTGCACATTCAATTCATCCACCTTATTACGAATGCTCCTTGCATTGACACACAAAGCCTTCAGGCTTGTTTTTACAACACTCTTAGCCCTTATACAATTATGTTGAAAAGTGGCCCTTTTTGATTTTTGCCCTGGATTTGACTGCCTGCCACTTTTACTTTTCAACTGACTACTTTTTGCTTCTACTCTCATTTTGCACCCCTCTGTCTCTCTGCACTTGTTCCTATCCCCCTGCCACATTAGTTTAAATCCTCCTGAACAGCAGTAGCAAACGCTCCCCCTAGGACTAGGAGGAGGGACAGCCCTCAGTGATTCCTGTGTCTGCTCCCTGGAAGCCTCGAGAAATGATAATGATCATGAATCAGGCCCCAGATAGAAAAGAAAAACCAGCACAGTTTGCTCAGTGTGTCCACAGTACTACACAAATGTTTAATGTGACTCTGCAAGATTTATTCAGTCTCTGCTGCATGATTCTCTCAGCTGATGAAGGGCAGAAATGGAAGGCAGAATTGAGATACCAAACCTATCAGGAGTTACAGGCGGGAAAACATAATGAGAATGAACAGACAGACCAGATTATTCAAGCCTTGGAAAGGGCTCTCCAGCAAACTGTAAACATCACTAAAGTACCTAAATGCAAACCTAAGCCTGGGGAATCGGGACCAGACTACTGATTGTGATTTGTGGCCTGCTACGGCACCTTCGCAGGAGACCAAGCGAATCTGTCCCCCCAGTTCAATGCCCTACTGCTCCAATGCTTACAAACTAAGTTAGCCAACATGATTAAAACAAATAATATGGACTGGTCTGACAATGACCGAAATTGAATGCGACGAGCTTTGACATATCATTAGGACCCAACTTTCGAATCCCAATCAACCCCGAAGGGAACTAATATTACAGGTGAATATGCTCAGCGGGAAGAAGGACGCGAGCGGGCTATATCTGAGGAACAGAAATGGGAACAAAAACCTACCAAGGGACAAGTGGGGACAACAACCTGTTCAGAAACTGACAAGAAGATGCTTCCAACCATGAGTGCCAACCCTCAGGAAGAGCCCAATGTAATATTGCAAGTTGCTGGAAATCCAGTTCCGTTTATGATTGATATGAGGGCAACCACAACCACTCTCGATCATGAAATAGTATCGGAAAAGGGATTCCAGCTATCAGACGCTACAATCACTCTATTTGTGTTCAAAGGCACGGAACATATGTATTCACATACCCAGCCACTGCAGGTGGAATTCCAGGGGAAGCAGTGTGAGGTTTCATTTACAGTCACCACCAGACGGGGGTGTAATCTCGTAGGGAGAGACTTGCTCTGTCTGTTGGAAGTCGAGATTCTATGCACGGACAAGGATATCACGCTGGAACTGCGAACAACTGATAGCTTCCTCTGACCACCCAGTGGTGGGCACTTTATCTGGACTCTTTGAACCCCTTCTGCCAGCAGCTGACTCTCATGTGACTCTGTGCTATGATCCTACGTGGTGCTCAACTGAGGAAAGCTAATATTATGCACCCCTCGAGTGACAGAAATTCCCAGTCATGGTGATTGGAGAGGTTAAAGGAAGAAACGGCATTGCATTTCTTGCTGAAGTTCCAGATTTCTTTTGGTGACAGACAGGACTGCTGGTTCCCCATACCACCTTCAGGGTTTGCCCTGGGTTCAAGCCAAAGAGCCTAGGGCTCCTTGCCTACACCCTGACGAAACAGGCATCCAGCACCGAGGGAGACTGGCAAGACTTTGCCGTGGGCCAACTCCGATACTGGAATGAGTCTGAGGTGAAAACAGGACATCTGGTAAGAAATTCTTTTAATAGTGACCGAACCCAAGACGTTATACCCCATCTCTGGGCAATTTCAGTCCATGAAGTCAGCCCTCCTGTCCGGATCAGAGTGAAAGAAGGACAGACTCTCCCATCCGTTCCGCAAAACCCGCTCTAGCCTGTCCGGATCACTGTGAAAAAAGGACAGACTCTCCCATCCATTCTGCAATACCCCCTCTAGCCTGTCCGGATCACTGTGAAAGAAGGACAGACTCTCCCATCCATTCTGCAATACCCCCTCTAGCCTATCCGGATCACAGTGAAAGAAGGACAGACTCTCCCATCCATTCTGTAATATCTGCTCTAGCCTGAGGCAACGTTTTATGAGGATGGAAACTCTTTTGTGGATCCAGCAGGAAAACGATATCCTGGCTATGCGATAGTGACGGACAGTGAAGTAATTGAGCAGGCCTCTTTTGAAGCAGTTGTCTCCGCCCAGAAGGCTGAGCTGTTTGCTCTGACTCGTGCCTGTATCCCAGCAACAGACTAAAGTGGGAACGTTTACACAGACTCCCGTTATGCATTTGGAATTGTACATGACTACGGGGCTCTCTGGGAACATGTGGATTCCTGACTTCCTCTGGCCACCCCATTAAAATGCCACCTTTGTAAAGAACTTACTCACCGCTCTACAGCTACCTCGAGTTTTGTTCTTCTCAGGGGGACGCCTCTGAGGAGGAGTGAAAACTGTGGTCCCAGATGGGGTGCCAGAAAGACCCCAACATAAGTTTTTGGATCACCCAGCGGGACAGGTTTGGGTTCCTACACAGTTTTTACCAATATTGGTTGATTATATACATAATTGTACACACCTGGGAAAGGAGGGAATGGTTGGTAACCTGTACCCTGCACATCGGGTACGACTCCCTTGACAGGTGGATCTTTTTCGTGTCTACAAGTTGATTTTATTGAATTGCCTAGAGTCCATTGCTATAGATACTGCTTAGTTATTATAGATGTGTTTAGTAGATGGATTGAAGCTATTCCAACTACCATTAATACTGCTGTGACTGTTGTGAAGGTATTATTAAGGGAAATAATTCCCAGGTACAAGCCAGAGATGCTGAGTTCAACAATGGCTCACACTTTATGCTGAAAGTTAATGAAGGAGTATGTAACAAACTAGCTATCAAGCAACAATTCCACTGTGTACACCACCCATGGGCTGCTGGCAGAGTCGAAAATGCCAACGGCACTCTGAAGAGTAAACTAGCCAGACTAACAGCGGAGACTGGACTCACTTGGTTGAAGGTCCGACCATTAGCCTGATTCCACATGAGGGTTACACCACAGGGGAAACAGGGTTGTCACCAGCTGACATCATTTCTGGATGGCCCATGAGGACACCCTGGGAACAAAGTTTCAGGATTAAAGGCAAAGTGAATAAGAATAAGGAACCTTGGTTCTTGAGGGATATTGGAACTCTGATAAAGAAGAGAGAGATGTATGACATGTATAAGAAACAGGGAGCAAAGAAGGTACTTGAGTAGTATAAAAAGTGCAAACAAATACCTAAGGAAGAAATCAGGAGGGCTGAAAGAAGACATGAGGTAGCGTTGGCAGTCAAGGTGAAGGATAGTAAGAGCTTCCACAGGTATATTAATAGCAAAAGGGTAGTTATGGGATAAAATTGGTCCTCTTGAAGATCACAGCGGTTGGCTATGTATGGAACCAAAAGAAATTTGGGAGATGTTAAATGTTTTTTTTGTGTCTGAATTTACTAAGGAAATTGGCATGGAGTCAATGGAAATAAGGCAAACAAGTATTGAGGTCATGGAACCTATACAGATAGAAGAGGAGGAGGTGCTTGCGACCTTGAGGCAAGTAGATAAATCTCCAGGACATGACAGGATATTCCCTCGGACCTTGAAGGAGACTAGTGTTGAAATTGCAGGGGCCCTGGCAGATATATTTAAATGTTGTTATCTACGGGTGAGGTGCCAGAGATTTGGAGGATAGCTCATGTTGTTCCGTTGTTTAAAGCAGGCTCTAAAAGTAATCTGGGAAATTATAGGCTGGCAAGTTTGATGTCGGTCATGGGTAAATTATTGGAAGGAGTACTAAGAGATAGGATCGACAATTATTTAGATAGACAGGGACTTATTAGGGAGAGTCAACATGGCTTTGTGCCATGTTTAACAAATATATTAGAGATTTTCGAGGCGGTTACAAGGAAAGTGGATGAAGGCAAGACAGTGGATGTAGTGGACTTCAGTAAGGCCTTTGACAAGGTCCCGCATGGGAGGTTAGTTAGGAAGATTCAGTCACTAGGTATACATGGTGAGGTAGTAAATTTGATTGGGAATTGAGAATGGGAGAAGTCAGAGAGTGGTAGTGGAGGATTGCTACTCTGAGTGGAGGCCTGTGACTAGTGGTGTACCACAGGGATCAATGCTGGGTCCATGGTTATTTGTCATCTATATCAATGATCTGGATAATAATTTGGTAAATTGGATCAGCAAATTTGTTGATGATACAAAGATTGGAGGTGTAGTGCACAGTGAAGAAGGTTTTCAAAGCTTGCAGAGGGATCTGGACCAGCTGAAAAAATGACAGATGGAGTTTAATACAGACAAGTGTGAGGTATTGTACTTTGGAAGGTCAAACCAAGGTAGAACATACAAGGTAAATGGCAGGGCACTGAGGAGTGCACTAGAACAGAGGGATCTAGGAATACTGATACAAAATTCCCTAAAAGTTGCATCACATGTAGATAGGGCAGTAAAGAGAGCTTTTGGTACATTGGCCTTTATAAATCAAAGTACTGAGTATAAGAGTTGGAATGTAATGATGAGGTTGTATATTGCATTAGTGAGGGGGAATTTGGAGTAGTGTGTGCAATTTTGGTCACCGAATTACAGGAAGGATATTAATAAGGTTGAAAGAGTGCAGAGAAGGTTTACAAGGATGTTGCCAGGACTTGAGAAACTGAGTTACAGAGAAAGGTTGAATAGGTTAGGACTTTATTCCCTGGAGCGTAGGAGAATGACGGGTGATTTGATAGAGGTGTATAAAATTATGATGGGTATAGATAGAGTGAATGCAAGCAGGCTTTATCCACTGAGGCTAGGGGAGAAAAAAAACCAGAGGACATGGGTTAAGGGTGAAGGGTGAAAAGTTTGAAGGGAATATTGGGGAGGGGGAGCTTCTTCACAACTGGGTCTGACTGGTACTGGCATAACTGGTTCTTCTGGGCACATTCTGTCTCACTCCCAACTATTTCCTACCTTCCTTTGTACAGGTATGTAATGTCTAAAGGACCAGTGTTTGAGTAAATGAGACTCACCAAACTTTCTCCCGGCTGTATCACTGGAGTCTCCGAGTCAGATGGGTTCTCTCCAGTTGATGCTCTCAATCCTCAGGCTGGTTCACTTGTTGCTGTTCCTTCATCTTCAGTCATGGTTTTTCTTCCAATAAATCTCTCAGTGCAGGTCTAACGTTAACATGAAAGATAATGAAGCACGTCAACAATGAAAAGGAGGACCAAACATTTCTGCTTAATGTTACTAGGAGCAAAACTCACTGAAATTTAAACGTTGGCAAATATAATGATCTCAGTGAACAATCTTTTATTGTCCCTCACACATCACAAAACAATACGGGATAAGAAGGAGCCATCATTCAGTCATGGTAAGACATAAGACACAGGAACAGAATCAGGTGATTCAATCCATCTAGTCTGTCCCACCACTCAACCATTCAATCATGGCTGATTTTTAATCCAACACCATATTCCTGCCTTCCTCCTGTAACCCTGAGCTACTCAGCAATCATCAGTATATTAATCTTCACAAATATACCCAAATGGCTGCCTCAAACAAATTCTGCGGCAACAAATTCCACATATCAGACATCTTTTGGCCAAAAATTTTTCCTCATCTCAGTTTTAAAGGGAAGCAAGTTTATTCTGAGACCATGCTGTCAGATCACAGACTCTCTGTCTAATGCAGGGGTGTCAAACTAATTTCAGGTCACGGGCCGGATTGAGCAAAATGCAGCGTCATGCGGGCTGGATCAGTCGGACGCGAGCGAACGCAGCTTTCGTTGCCTCCGTTTTTTCAGCCTGCTCTCATGTGTCTCAGACTCTGCTGTAACTACAAAGTGTTTCACTTTACAAATTCCGTTTCTTATGAAGAAGACTGCCGAATAAACACAAAAAACCCTGAAAACCTGGTACCTGAATAAACTCAGCATTAGCCATAACATACGCCATAGGCGCTTCGATTACTGGGACCAGCTTTAATAGTAATTAGATATTATCTCGCGGGCCGAAGATAATTCCACCACGGGCCGGATTTGGCCCGCGGGCCTTGAGTTTGACATATATGGTCTAATGGAAACATCCTCTCCATGTCCACTGTATCCAGGCTTTTCAGTATTCGGTAGGTTTACTTAACCATACATCTCCCACCACCCCCAGCGTCCCTCTGAACTCCATTGAGCACAGGTCCAGAGCCATCAAATGCTCCTCATACATAAAGCCGATCATTCATGAGATTATTCTTGTAAGCCTTGTTAGGAACAACTGTACTGAACACATTTCCAGGAATAACAGACAAATTGGTTCCAGGATAATTTACAGGGAAAATTTGTGCTTTCTTTACTGATATACTATCACTCCATTTCCAGGTTAAAACAGGTCAATTTCAGGAAATTTGTATTACAGATCCTGTCTTGTACATACTGGACCGACCGCCGTCGCTGGGCTATAAACGTGCAGGAGCAATGTGTGGTTAAATGCCTTATTCAAGGACACACCACGCTGCCTGGAGCTGAGGCTCGAACCATGATCTCCCTTGACTTCCCAGTCCCTCGGTAAAGCAGGCAGTGAAATCAAAGATCCCCACAACCTGGGACAGTCCGGAAGAAGACATAACAGCCATAAAGCTCCAGGACAAATGCGAGGAGCTTTAGGAAACGAGGCGAGTTCGGGGAAGTTAATGGGACTCATTGGCCAAAATCACACCACGTGATCTGGCGTCACAAAGCGGAGGGCGGGGCAAATCTGCGGCACACAGCCTCACGTGACCTGACGGCGGGACTTCCATTTCAATTCTGCGGAAACAGACAGCCTGGACTCCTGGTTTGGATCGTTCAATGCAGATTAAGTGAAGTCGACACATTTCTGACGAGCCCAGATAATTGGAAAATAAATGAATTCCTGGCCCTCAGTTCAGGGCTCACGACCAACATCGGATCTCCCCGCTCGGGATCGGTCTCAATACTCACCGATGGGAAAGTGATATCTTCGGCCCGCAGACTCTGATCCGACGCAAGAGACGAAAGTCTTTCACGAACACACAGCCGACCCACTTCAGCTCTGAGCGGAGAGGATAACACCGTCCACCCGGAGACTGTGAACATGCGCGAAGAGATTCCGGAGGCGGGGCCTCGGAAACAGACGCGCAGGTGCTGCCCATCTCCGGTTAAATGGGAGGGGCAAACGGGATCACGTGACATGATTGGTGCCCCCCCCCCCCCCCCCGGCCAGAGAATCCAGTTATTCATTAGTCTCTGGATAGAAGCAAACTTGCCGCTCACATCTCCTCTCACCTTAAATGTATTAGACATTTCAACCCCCAGGAAAAATATATCGTCTGTCCACTCTATCTATTCCTCTTGTAATCTTATAAAAGTCCATCCAGTCTCACCCCAGCCTGCGCCGCTCTGGAGAAAACAACACAAGTTTGTCCAGCCTCTCGTTATAGCTCATGCCCTCTAATCCAGGCAGTGTCCTGGTAATCCTCTTCTGCGCCCTGTCCAAAGTCCCGACATCCTTCCGAGAATGGGGGCGACCAGAACTGTATGAAACACTCCAGATGTGGTCTAACTAGTTTTATAAAACTGTGTTACGAACTGTGACGTTTTAGAAACGAACCAGCAGCAATAGAGTTCACACTGGAGTCTGGTTTTGTTGTTAAAACCACTCTCATTATTAGTATCTACTTATAATATAGTCACTTAATGAAATAAAGGAAAGTTAGCATTGTTATGTGTATATATGTGTAAATATAACTCCCAGACCATCGAGCCTGAGGGAACAAAGTTTAGAGTCTTGAGATGGTAAAGTAGGAAAGTTCAGTAATCCACGGAATAAATGATGGGAGAGAGATATTTGTAATTCAGGGTGAAACGTAGAGAAAAGGCCGTTACTTCAAAATAACCGTCGATGAAGTTCTTATCCGTCGAATCCGTCCACATACGAGTTATCAGCGAAAATGACCTGTCACAGGAATACCGTCTTCCAGGGGTTACCACACAACATACCCAGGCAAGGGTTAACACAAAATATTCCAAAAATCCACTCCTATGGATTATACGAAGTGACAGCCACACACGTTCGTTGTGGATCCGTGTACCGATGATCAACCCACTCTTGTGGGCAGAGGAGAGTTCCAAGCCTCAGCTGTGACTAACTGAAGCTATCAGCTTTTCCAGTCTCTCTCTCTCTTTAGACTGGCCGACTGCCTGTCTGCAGATCGCTCTCCCTCTCTTATGGTTCAGTCCACAGTCAGCGCTGTCAGCCTGTGACTGACGTCATAGCCCCGCCTCCTCACGCCGGCGCTCTTAAAGAAACAGTCACAGTACGACCGCAGGCTCGTAACAGCAGCAACACAACTTCCCGACTTTTGAACTCAATGCTTCAACTAATAAAGACAACCATGTCATTTGCCTTCTTAACCACCCGATCAATCTGTGCAGTCTCTTTCAGGGAGCGATGAACTTGGAGTCTAAGATCCCTCTGATCATCGACACTGTTCAGAGTTTTGCATTTAACAGTGTACTGTCTCATACAATCGACCTACCGAGCTGCCAAGATGATCATCACTAATCAAATCTCACTGAGATTTCTCAGGTCCTGTTGAATTTATTGCCAAGTGCACAAGTACGGGAAGGTACAGGTACAGAGAAACACTGACTTGTGGCAGCATCACAGGCAAGTACATTCAGATAACACACGGAACACAAATTATACTATTCTCTGTCAGTAACAATTTTTTAAATATGTTTTCTACCATTAACAATATATAAAATACATTGTGTCATGATCAATATTAAAATGTGCATTTTGTGTCAATAACAGTCTTGGAAATGTTGAATTTGGTCCCTGTCTCCATTCCTCCTGTAATCCACAACCAGCACCTTTGTTTTTGTCACAATGAGGGAGAGGTTGTTTTCTTGACACCACTGTGTCGGGGTGATGACTTCTTCTCTATCCGCTGCCTCGTTATTGTTTGGGTTTCGGCCGATCAATGTAGTGTAGTCAACAAATTTAATTAGCAGATTGGAACCCGCCACTGCAGCCCCACAGTGCACTATGTACTGATTGCAAAGCTACGAAATTGCATGTGAATAGCCTCCCGTCCCCCAACTCCACTCTTTCTGCGTCACCAGCAGACTGGGACATCTGACATCTCGCTGCCTCCGCCAGGACATTAAACTGTGAACAACTGTGGTCAGGGACTGATCTCTGGGGTACTCCAAATGCTACCTCCTTCCAGTCTGAAAACGACCCACTCATTCAGACACACACTACCGGCAGTTTATCGATCTCCAACGAAAAAGCCTATTCACCTACTCCTGAGGATCAATACCATTGCTGCCTCTGAGTTTACCACCGTCAAATGCCGGGAGGGACATAATAATCAGAAAGTCTCCAGTCACAGCCGTCTAAATAAAGTGTGATCTCAGTCCGTGTGTGGCGCATGCTCAGAATGGGAAGAAGACAGACAAACTGAGCCAAGTCACAGACTAATAAAGGGGAGGAATGATCCATTTTGATACAGAGAGGGAAGTGGAGAGTTTGATATTGTGCCTGATGCCGGAACTGTGGCCAGTTAGAAGATGAAGTCTTGTTCCTCCAACTTGTTTTGAACTGTGAAAATGTTTTTTTTTTATCAGAAGGCACCATGGAGACTGAAGTTATTTGAGTTGAAATGTTGTCCTTTACGCACCGACGTGCTTTGTAAGCTTTTAACAGTGTAGAAAAGGCAAAGGATTTGTCTATGGGACTCACAAACACAACAGCACATTAGTCTGCTGTATCTGTCAGTTCACCAGCGCTTGAATGCCGCCGATCCTTGAATGTGGAGGTGGAGATGTTGGAGAAGACAGCGCCCCTCTCGCTACAAGGAGAGCCCGCGTACGTGTCCATGTCCGTGATATGATTGGATACATCGCCATGACGTTGATAGCACTGTGACGTCATTCACTGGCTCTCATTTTGGTAGGATTCGGTCGGACATCGCAGATACACCAAAGATTCGCACTGGGAAGCGGCCGTTCACCTGCTCCGTGTGTGCGAAGAGACTCATTCAGTTAACCCACCTTGTGATGCTCCGGTGAGTTCACAATAAATAGAGGCCACATGTCTGTCCGGAGTGAGCAAAGAGTTTTACTCACTCATCCCAGCTGCTGCAGCACCAGAAACTTCACATCAGGGAGGAAGTTCAAATCAGCTCCGTGTTAAATGTTTAACCATCACGGTGACTGAAGGCAGCTGCAGGTTCATGAGGGACTGTTACTGTCAGATTCTGCAGTTCTTGCGGCTGCTCATCGCACCCAGGACTGAACTCTGGTCACTGAGCATTGGAGGAGTCTGTTCTGCTGATGTTAGCCTTAAACTAGACTGGTGATTAATATTGTGGAGCTGTGATATATAAATCACTTCTGTATCAAATTCCTGGTCTCACTGGAGAGGCCACTCGGCCCATCTTGTCCCTGCCCATGTTTCTGTTCCATATCAGTATATGAAAATATATCCCTGCCGTTCACCTCTTGCTCTCCCTGAGATGACATGTTGCAACTAGTCACCACTCTATGGGATAGGAGATTTGTTACGTACCCCGTAACTGGGTGTTTAAACAGCAGAGAAAGAAGAATCCGTTGGAGTCTGGTGGTACCAAACTAAAGGTGTTTATTAATAAAAATAAGCAAGACCATATCAATAATGCAAATATACATATAAAACAAGTTAGCAGTAATAAATCTAAAAGTGTAGGAATAATAATAAGCAATAATAAACAAGCTCTATTGATGTCTAGGGGTAAATGAATTGTCATAGAAAAGTATAAAGTTCAATTCAGTTCATGAGTGCTGATGTAGTTATGGTTGTTGTATTGCAATCATTGGAGAGAGAGAGAGAGAGAGAGAGAGAGAGAGAGAGGGAGAGAGAGAGCCAGATGTAACAACTACAGCAGCCAAACCTTCCTTTGCTTTCTTAATCCGTCGTACCGTTGTGGTCATTCAGTTATGACCCCTCTGTCCTTCAGCTGGACCGTTCTTCTACGGTGGACTCGTCACTCTGGCATGAGTGGACACGCACACAAGCCCCCACCGGCCCTGCTTTTACACTGATAGCCTTAATGACTGACCACCTGGTTCGGTCTTCGAAGCCCCCACCTTTCTTGTGGGTTCCAACACTCAATCAGTGTCCACTGGCGTGTCTAGAGGGTGTCTCTCCAGACCTGTCTTTTTATCCCTACTCACGGGGACTCAGCTATCCATCACTCCTGAATGACTGTGTCCATCAAATCAGGCCACTCCTGCAGTCCACTGAGGAATGTTTATCAGCAAAATAGTAGAAGATAAATAACCCTTGCAGAAGTCATAATACAGTAAATCAACAGTCTCCCTCCCCTCTCTTATCTGTAGCAAATGTTCTTGCCTGTTTTTCGTCTCTTTCTCATGGTTAGCATAGCAACAGTAATAGTTCGTGTTTCTCGGGGGGGGGGGGAGGATGGTTAACTCTTCACCCCATTGTCCATCAGATCTGTTCATCACTCATAACAGATCTCCCTTGAATTTCATAGAATCATAGAAATCTACAACACATTACAGACGCTTTGGTCCACAGTGTTGTGCCAATCATGTAACTTACTCTAGAAACTGCTTAGAATTACCCTGCCGCATCGCCCTCTATTTTCCTAAGCTCCATGTACCTATCTGAGAGTCTCTGAAAAGACCCTATTGTATCCGGCTCTATCACTGTTGCTGCCAGTGCATCCCACACACACACCACTCTTTGCTTAAAAAACTTGGCTCTGACATCTCCTCTGTACCTACTTCCAAACAGCTTAAACCTATTCCCCCTCGTGTTAGCCGTTTCAGCCCTGGGGAAAAGCCTCTGGCTACCCACACGACCAATGCCTCTCATCATCTTATACACCTGCATGAATTCCCTGCATGATTTTCTCCGGGCTGAATAAGACGATGAGCTCACTGTGGTTGTGACGTTCTTCAGGGCTCCGGACGAAGTTGGTTAAACTCCTTCTTCCCCGCTCTTTTCAACGTTTTGGGTCATTTTCACCAATTTTAAAGGACTGTGCCTCAGACAGCTGGGTTGTTGCAATTGTTACGTACCAGCAGCAATAGATCACTAACGGAGTCTGGTTTCGATGTTAAAACCACTCTCTTCATTAGTATTGTAACGGGGTCCTGAATTACCCCTATGAACTGTGTTTTTGAAAAGAGAGAGGGAGATGTTCAACACCGGACAAAGAGAGAGAGAGGGAGGGGGGAAGAGAGAGAGAGAGAGAGAGAGAGAGAGAGAGAGAGAGAGAGAGAGAGAGAGAGAGAGAGAGAGAGAGAGAGAGAGAGAGAGAGAGAGATGGTTTCTCTGCAAGCTTGTTTACACTTTTACAAGGACACTGTCAGCTTCTGTGTTACAGAGAGAGAAGGGAGGAACTGTTTGATGGACAGCTGGGGCTCAGCACGGTGAGATAAGTAGGAGGTCCGCTGATAGACCTCCAGACACATGGTTTTGGACACTGAATGAGCTTTGTTGTGTCCACAGAAAAAGGTGGGTTTTGGAGGATCGATCAGGAGTATCGATCAGTGGCTCTCGCAGTGTGAAAAGGCTGTGACCGGTGGGGAGTTATTCGTGTGCCCATCCCTCGCCTGGGTTAATAACTCCACCACAGAAGAACGGTCCCGTTTGTAGTCTCACAGTCGGTGACTTCCAAAGGATTTCGGAGGGCGACGGGACTATCGACGGCGTCAGCTTACCTGAAGACTCAAAACTCTCCCTCTCTCTCTCTCTCCATCACTACTCGACTCAATCCCACGAACTGAACCGAACTTCACTCATCACCGTAAGACGGTATCCATTCACCCCGAGGCGTGAAGAAGCTTGGCTTTCCTATTTCCACACACACACACACACACACACACACACAATCATTGCTAACCTGTTTGATATATCTGCATTTATATTGCTGTATTGCGTAGTTACTAATAAATAGCATTAGTTTATAGCAATACCAGACTCCACGGTGTTTTCTATTTCTGCTGGTTCTTTGACCCATCACGGGGTACATAATAGTATCTAATCCAAATATACAAGATTAAAGGAAATAAACAGAAGTTAACAGTGTAATGCGTATATATAGCTCCCAAACTATCAAGCTTGAGAAACAATGCTTAAAGTCTTCAGATGGTAAATTAGAAAAGTTCAGTAATCCATGGAATAAGTGAGTGAGAGGAGAGATGTGTAAATCCACACGAACATGTAGAGAGAAGGCAATTACGAAGAATTCCACACACATTCCATGCTGGGTAAACGAAATAACAGTCGCCGAAGATCTTATCCGTCGATTAGTTCCGAAATCCACTTAGAAATATCACCAGATGACAGTCACAGGAATATCGTCTTCAAGTGGTTACCACAGAACACCCCGATTCCACGTAAGGGCCAACAAAAGTGATACCACAGGACACTCCAGCAAATCCACACATATGGATGATACGAAGTGACAGTCACACATCCGTTGTGTACTGCGTGCCGATGATCAGATCAACCCAACCTTTTGGGCATGGAAGAGTTGCAGCCTAGAGCAGTCACACGCTGAAGTTCCAACAGCTTGTCTCCCTCTCCCTCTCCCTCTCCCGCTCCCTCAGGCTGCCGCAGCTTGTGTCTGACGTCACAGCCCCACCTCACTCAGGCACTTAAAGCGACACTCACAGTAAACGAACCTGCGGTCTCGTAACACAATGCACCTCTAAAGTCTGACAGCAGACTAGCGAGTGAATCTTCGATGGCGCAGAGTCAGAAACCGAAGATTTGCCAGCCTGAGTCAGGGGCTCCAGAGAGAGATGGGGTCCAGAGGAGGACGACGAATAAGACCAGCAGGATGTGGTCAAAAGTGAAAGATTAGAAGCATTTGGAAACTGGTTGATCGAAAAAAAAAAGGTGGTTAATTTCTGCAAAACACAGGTGGAAATCAACAGATCAGGCAGAAATTTTGGAGAGGAATAAATAGAAAACGTTTAGGCAGAGGCCCTTCCGCATGTCTAGACTGTGTACTCCGCTGCTTAGTTGCTCTCTGAATTGCAGAGTTCCTCCAGCGTTTTGTATGTGTGCGTCTCTGTATTTCCAGCAACTGCAGAATCTCCAGTGTTTTATATCTGCATTTTACTTTGGCATTAGAAACACGTTGATATTGAGTATATTGCTTATGGGAGCCGCTTTCTGCGTTAAAACAGCTGCAGATTTTTTTCTATACACATGATTAAAAAAATGAGGTATGGACATTGAACCGGTGCTTGCAGAAATGTTTAATGGTACCGTGATTACCCATAGGGCCATGCGTTAAGATTTTCGCCCGCGCTGAAGCGCCGATGAATTGCGCAGGCGTCAGGCTGAGGCCGGCCCTGAGTTTCACGCATGCGCGCAGTACACAGAAGGCTTTCAAAATGTCGCTTGCAGGTAAGGGCGATTCTCGGTTAAACACCGACTTCAGGATAATTCCTCTGAATTTCGGACACCGTGGCCAGCAATCCCGGGACAGTCCTGCCCTCTTCCCTCTCTCTCAGCCCCACGATCCGTACACGAACCCCGGGGAGCTTCCGGTAGATGAGGGAATGGGAACCGATGGATCTCTCAGACAGAGCTGAGCTCCAGCTATCTAAATGCAAGGATTAGGAACTCGGAGAAAGGGAACAAAATCTTTTTCATCAGCAGTTGAGAAAATCGGCATTAGTACTCTTTTCTATAGATGCTGCCTGGCCTGCTGAGCTCCTCCAGTATTTTGTGTGTGTTGCTTCCTCTACCTCCTCTTTCTCTGGACTTTTCTACCGGTGAGAACATGTTTTGTCCCATTCTTTCTGGGGACGTAATGATATCAAACACCTTTGCCCTGGACAACAAGCAACTTTCACATCACAAATGTGCCAGACTCCAGTGAGACAGAGAACTGCCCTTCCCTTCATATACATTGGCATTGCATTCACTGAGTTCACCACCGTCAGTCATTGGGGGAGGGTTCAGGGGAATATTTATGTAGAATACAGAAACTGGGGATGCCTGTTTGCATTTTGGTGATGCAAAAGTTGCTGGAGAATTTGCAAGTGGGAAGAAGTGGAGTGATATTTGGAAATCTGACTTTTTAAAGCATAATTTAGCAAGCAAACCACATACGGACAATGTGCAAAAGCTTTGGTGAGAAAATCCTCCATTTCCTGTCACAGGCCTGCTACATAGGTTGTGTGAGAGTGCAGATGAACTCGATCAAACACAGAGGAGATCAAAGTTCCTATTGACAGTGATTTGCTAGCTGTGAAAATGAATACCTCTCTATATAAAATTCACTGTGCACATATTGTCACTGGGTAAAAAATGCACAGTACAAGATTTATCTGCACACTGGTTATTACAAATTAGAGGGGTATTGGAGGGAAGGAGGGGAGACCTCCAGTGTCCCTGATGCCCTCACCTACAAGATGTGCAGCTTGTAACCCTGCACTTCAATGAGCTGCAACTTGAAATGGGTGAATTCCAGATCATCCAGCAGTTGGAGGGGGTGATAGATATGACATGATGAGAGGTGAGTTACTCCCAAGGTGGAGGACACAGGAAACTGGGTGAGAGTTAGGAAGGGGAATGAGGTTAAATAGGCATCGCAGAATACTCTAGTGGCCATCCCCCACAACAAAAGGTGGACCACTTTAGAAGCTGTTGGGGGGAATTACCTGGCAGAGGAAAATCAAAAGGCTGATAGGGAATTTGTTAGTTAGAGGAACAGAACAAGATGGGACGAATATCCTAGTGGTAAGGCTTGCTAGTGGTAGTGAACAGGGGTGGGGGTGATGTGGTTAAAATAAGTTGTAGGGGGAAAGGGAGCCAGAATGACAGAACAGATAGTGGAGAGGGTGAATTGAATTGACTTTATTAGATACATACTTCATAAACATGAGGAGTAGAAATATTTTCCTTACATCTCCATCTAAATGTGCAATGTGTAATTTATAATAGATAGTTTGTACAAAGGACAGTCAATATAACATCGAAATGCAATTGTATCAGCAGGAATTAATCATTCTGATGGCCTGGTAGAAGATGATGTCCTGGAGCCTGTTGCTCCTTTTGCTGTGGTACCGTTTCCTGGATGGTAGCAGCAGGAACAGTTTGTGGTTGGGGTGAATTGGGCCTGTTTGTCCCTGATATTCTCTGGGCCCTTTTTACACACCTGTCCGTGTAAATGTACTGAATCGTGGAAAGTAGATTGTGCAATGTATAATTTCCTTGTTTATATTTAGAGACATTTTTTGGTGTATAAAATGATGAGGGGTATTGAGCGTGTGAGTGGCCAGAGGAGTGTTTTTTTCCCCCAGGGTTGAAATGGTTAATGCCGCTTTTCCACACTCCCGTAGACCCTTTGTCCATCTCCTGAGTAAATAGAAATGGAAAAATATTTACGATCTCCCCCATCTGCTTTGTTTCCACACGTGGATTGCCATTCCAGTCTTCCAGAGGACCAACTTTGTGCCTTGCAATCCTTTTGCTCTTAATCTATCTCTAGAATCCCTGAGGATTATCCTTCACCTTTTCTGTGACAGCAACCTCATGCCATCTTTTAGCCATCCTGATTTATTTCTTATGTGTTCTCTTGCATTTCTTCTACTCCATAAGAAACTGACTGCCTATCCCTGTTATGCAATTCCATTTTGTGCTTTACCAGGGTCTCAATATCTCTTGCAATCCAAGTTTCCTTACAGTTTTTATCTTTACCTTTTATTCTGACATACCGACTTTCTGCTTTCAAATTTTCGCTTTGAAGGCCTCCCATTTACCAAGCACACCTTTGCCATAAAGCAGCCAGTCCCAATCCACAGTTGCCAGATCCTAGTGTTGATTCCAGGTGTTGATCCATGTCCTGAACACATCCGCCTTTCCTACGCTGCTCCTTGTATTGAAATATACAGGGCTCAGCATATTCACTGCATCATGCTCAACTTTTTCATTCCTGACTTTTTCATTCACAACCTCTCCACTCTCTGTTCTGTTATTCAGGCTCCCATTCTCCCTGCAACTTTAGTTTAACCCTCCTTACCCCCACCTCCCACCATGCAGATCTATCATCCTTTGGCTTTCCTCTCCCAGATCAATAAAAAGGAGGTGCGTACCAGGTACAGGCAGATAGGAACAAATGGGGTACTTATGAAATACAGGAAATTCAAGTGAACACTTATGAAAGAAATAAAAGAAGGCATGAAGTTGCCCCAGCAGACAAGGTGAAGGAGAATCCTCAGGGATTCTGCAGATATGTTAAGAGCAAAAAGATTGCAAGGGAAAAAATTAATTCTCTGGAAGATCAGAATGGTAATCCATATGAAGGGATAATATAGACTTGAGGAGATTTATTTTGCATCCGTATTTACTCAAGAGATGAACACAGAGTCTATAGAAGTGAGGCAAAGCCGCATCAACTTCATGGACCCTGTACCGATTACAGAGGTGGAGGTGTTTGCTGTCTTGAGGCAAATTAGTGTGGATCAATCCCCAGGGCCTGACAAGTTGTTCACTTGGACCCTGCGAAAGACAAGTGCAGATATTATCGGGGCCTCAGCACAGATATTTAAATCATCCTTAGTGACAGGTGAGGTACTGGAGGATTGGAGGACAATGTTGTTCTGCTATTCTAGAAAGTCTGTAAAAATAAACTAGGAAATTATATGTTTGTGAGCTTGACATCAGTACTGCGAAAGTTATTGGAATGTGTGTGCAGGAACCAAGTATATACTGTAAGTATTTGGATAGGTGTGGACTGATAAAGGATAGACAGCATGGCTCTGGCCAATCTTATAGAGTCTCTCGAGGAAGTTATCAGGGAAGTGGATGAAGGCAAGGCAGTGGATGTTGTCTACATGGACGTTAGCAAGGCACTTGACAAAGTCTCATATGGGAGGTTGGTCAAGAAGGTTCAGTCACTCAGCATTCAAGATGAGATAGTAACTTGGATGAGACACTGTCTTTGGGAGAAGCCAGAGTGTGGTAGCAGATGGTTGCCTCTCTGACTGGAAGCCTGTGACTAGTGGTTGCCACAGGGATCAGTGCTGGATCTGTTGTTGTTTGTAATCTATATCAGTAATCTGGATGATAGTGTGGTTAACTGGATCAGCAGATTTGTGGGTGACACCAAGACTGGGGGTAGTGGACAGTCAGGAAGACTATCATGGCTTGCAGTGTGATCTGGACCCACTGGGAAAATGGTTTGAGAAATGGAAAATGGAATTTAATGCAGACCAGTGTGAGTTGTTGCACTTTGGTATGACCTACCAAGGGAGGTCTTTCACAGTGACTGGTCGGGCACGGAGGAGTGTTGTGGAAGAAAGGGACCTGGGAATACAAGTCCTTAATTCACTGAAAGTGGTATCACAGGTAGATAGGGATGGAAGGAAAGATTTTAGTTCATTGGCCTTCATGAACCATATACTGACAATAGATGGATGTTATGTTGACTTCTAGAAGACATTGGTGAGGCCTAATTTGGAGAATTCTGTGCAGTTGTGGTCACCTGCCTACAGGAAAGCTGTAAAAGAAGTTCAGAGAGTTCAGAGAAAATTCACAAGGATTTTGCCAGGTCTGGAGGAGTTGGGTTAGAAGGAAAGATTGAACAAATCAGGACTTCATTCCTTGGAATGTAGAAGATTGAGGGGAGATTTGATTGTGATAGAGAGGCACAGATAGTGTTAATGCAAGCTGGCTTTTTCCACGAAGATTGTGTGGGACGACAACCAGAGGCCATGGGTTAAGGGTGAAAGGTGAAATGTTAATGGAACATGAGGAGAAACTTCTTCACACAGACGGTCATCCTGGTGTGGAATGAGCAGCCAGCACAAGTGGTGCATGTGAGCTCAATTTCAACATTTAAGAGGTTTGTGTTGGTACCTGGATGGTAGAGGTGTGGGAGTGGGCTGTTTAAATAGTTCAGCACAAACTAGATGGCCCAAAGGGCCTGTTTCTGTGTTGAAATTTTCTTTGATAGTGACAAGAACATGAAATAATACAAAAATTCACTCTATCCCCTTTTGACAGCTGTGCGAACCAACCAGTCATTTCAGCAGGAATTTTTTATATGGCGTTAAAACTGTGGCACTTTAAGTTAATAATACATAAAAGAAGATCCCAGCTGCACGTCAAGAAAGACTATTTGCATGAGAGTGTTTCACTTACTGTGTGGCCAGGCACCCATGCAGTTCAGCAGGAACAGGGAATAATACCAATGGAGAGAGTCAGACTGAGCCAAGGCACAGATTGGAGATGACAGAAATGCCCCATTCTTATAGAGACAGGAAGAGCATCAGGGAGTTGATGGTCATTCCAGATACCAGCACTCTGCCCAGTCAGGAGTTGATTTAGATAGATAGATAGATAGATAGATAGATAGATAGATAGATAGATACTTTATTCATCCCCATGGGGAAATTCAACTTTTTTCCAATGTCCCATACACTTGTTGTAGCAAAACTAATTACATACAATACTTAACTCAGTAAAAAAAAATATATGATATGCATCTAAATCACTATCTCAAAAAGCATTAATAATAGCTTTTAAAAAGTTCTTAAGTCCTGGCGGTAGAATTGTAAAGCCTAATGGCATTGGGGAGTATTGACCTCTTCATCCTGTCTGAGGAGCATTGCATCGACAGTAACCTGTCGCTGAAACTGCTTCTCTGTCTCTGGATGGTGCTATGTAGAGGATGTTCAGAGTTATCCATAATTGACCGTAGCCTACTCAGCGCCCTTCGCTCAGCTACCGATGTTAAACTCTCCAGTACTTTGCCCACGACAGAGCCCGCCTTCCTTACCAGCTTATTAAGACGTGAGGCGTTCCTCTTCTTAATGCTTCCTCCCCAACACGCCACCACAAAGAAGAGGGCGCTCTCCACAACTGACCTATAGAACATCTTCAGCATCTCACTACAGACATTGAATGACGCCAACCTTCTTAGGAAGTACAGTCGACTCTGTGCCTTCCTGCACAAGGCATCTGTGTTGGCAGTCCAGTCTAGCTTCTCGTCTAACTGTACTCCCAGATACTTGTAGGTCTTAACCTGCTCCACACATTCTCCATTAATGACCACTGGCTCTGTCCAACTTTCGTTGAACCTCACTGTAACAGCGTGATACCAGATCAAACCTTGGCAACTCAAGTAATTTCATCTGAAATGTTGTCCTACGCCCATTGATGGATTTTGTAAATCTTTTTACAGGTTAAAAATGAGAAGGAATTCATCTCCAGGAAGCTCAATACACGGCACAGCAGTTTTGTTGTCTCTGTCTAGATATTTAAGAAGTGGAACAAGGGATCCAATTGACCACCCTTCCTGCCCAGACAGTGGGGAGGGATTCACTCGCTCATTTGACCAACTGGCATGCCTGTAATTTACACAGGAGAAAGGCCTTTCACCTGCTCAAACAGTGGGAATGGATTCTCTCGGTTATCACAATTAAAGGTACATCAGCAAGTTCACACTGGGCAAGGCCATTCATCTGTTCTGTGTGTGAGAAGGGGTTCAGTTGGTCATCCCACCTGTTGACACACCAATCAGTTCACACCACACCGGGCAGAGGCTGGTCATCTGCTGAATTTCTGGGAAAGGATTCACTCAGTCATCTGACCTAATGGCTCACCAGCGGGTTCACACTGGGGAGAAGCCATTCACCTGCTCAGTCTGTGGGAAAGGATTCACTCGGTCATCTACCCTACTGGTACATCAGCGAGTACACACTGGGGAGAAGCCATTCACCTGCTCAGTCTGTGGAAAGGGATTCACACTGTCATCCCGCCTACTGGTACATCAGCAAGTTCACACTGGGGAGAGGCCGTTCACCTGCTCAGTCTGTGGAAAGAGATTCACTCATTCATACCACCTACTGAGACATCAGCGAGTTCACACTGGGGAGAAGCCATTCACCTGCTCAGAATGTGGGAAGAGATACACTGAATCTTCCACCCTACAGAGACATCAGCGAGTTCACACTGGGGAGAAGCCGTTCACCTGCTCAGAATGTGGGAAGGGATTCACTCATTCATCCCACCTACAGAGTCACCAGCAAGTTCACACTGGGGAGAAACCGTTCACTTGCTCAGAATGTGGGAAGAGATTCACTCACTCATCCACCCTACAGACACACCAGCGAGCTCACACTGGGGAGAAGCTGTTCACATGCTCAGTCTGTGGGAAGACATTCACTAATTTATCCAGCCTGCAGAGACACCAGCGAGTTCACACTGGGGAGAAGCCGTTCACCTGCTCAGTCTGTGGAAAGAGATTCACTCATTCATACCACCTACAGAATCATCAGCGAGTTCACACTGGGGAGAGGCCGTTCACCTGCTCAGAATGTGGGAAAGGATTCACTCTGTCATCTACCCTACTGGTACATCAGCGAGTTCACACTGGGGAGAGGCCGTTCACCTGCTCAGAATGTGGAAAGAGATTCACTCATTCATCCCACCTACTGAGACATCAGCGAGTTCACACTGGGGAAACGCCGTTCATCTGCTCAGAATGTGGGAAAGGATTCACTCGGTCATCCCACCTACAGAGTCATCAGCGAGTTCACACTGGGGAGAAGCCGTTCACCTGCTCAGAATGTGGGAAGGGATTCACTCAGTCATCCCACCTACAGAGTCACCAGCAAGTTCACACTGGGGAGAAACCGTTCACTTGCTCAGAATGTGGGAAGAGATTCACTCACTCATCCACCCTACAGACACACCAGCGAGCTCACACTGGGGAGAAGCTGTTCACATGTTCAGTCTGTGGTAAGACATTCACTAATTTATCCAGCCTGCAGAGACACCAGCGAGTTCACACTGGGGAGAAGCCATTCACCTGCTCAGTCTGTGGGAAGAAATTCACTGATCTAGCCAACCTACAGAGTCATCAGCGAGTTCACACTGGGGAGAGGCCGTTCACCTGCTCAGTCTGTGGGAAGAGATTCACTGACTCTTCCACCCTACAGAGACACCAGCGAGTTCACACTGGGGAGAGGCCATTCACCTGCTCAGTCTGTGGGAAGGGATTCACTCAGTCATCCCACCTCCAGAGTCATCTGCGAGTTCACACTGGGGAGAAGCCGTTCACCTGCTCAGTCTGTGGGAAGAGATTCACTCGGTCATCCAGCCTACAGAGTCATCAGCGAGTTCACACTGGGGAGAAGCCGTTCACCTGCTCAAGTCTGTGGGAAGGGATTCACTCAGTCATCCCACCTACTGGCACACCTGTCAGCTCACAATGGGGAGTGGCCATTGTTATGAATCCCTAGGTTTTGTTTGCTGTGGACTGTCATTTTAAGAGAGAGAGAGAGAGATTAAGAAGGCAAATCAGTCTGACTTGCAGCTTGTTTTCATCGTGTGCAGCTTGTTTAGTTTTAACCGAGGACACAGACACTCAGAGTCAGACAGAGACGAAGGAGGAAAAATGGAAGCTTTGAAACTAGGGAACTAGTGGCCAAGGGTCACTGTTTGGTACTTTCCTTTGCCCACAAGGGTGGGCTAATTATCAATTCACCGTACATCGAATGTGTGGTTGTCACCTCATTTGACCCATAGGAGTGGATCTGATTTGGGGTATCCTGCAGAGGCCACTTATGTGTTAACCCTTGCCTGGCTGTGGTGTGGTAATTCATTTTAAGACGATACCCCTTATGACAAGTCACTTCGGGTGATAATTATTATGTGGATTTGGAAGGATGACAGATAAAATCTACAGCGACTGTTGTCTCATTTTACCACCATGGAACCTCTCAACATTTACCCTGGATTACAATTATCTCAATCATCACCTATTCTGTGGTTGAACTGAACTTTCATACTTTACCATCTCAAGACTCCAAGCCTTGTTTCCCCCGAGCTCAATAGTTTGGGAGTTATATTTATGCACATTTATACACATAACACTCACGAGGAAATCTGCAGTTGCTGGTAATTCAAACAACACACACAAAATGCTGGTAGAACACAGCAGGCCAGGCAGCATCTATAAGGAGAAGAACTGTCGATGTTTCAGACTGAGACCCTTCGTCAGGACTAACTGAAATGAAAGATACTAAGAGATTTGAAGGTAGTGGGGGGGGGGAGGGTGAAATGCGAAATGATAGGAGAAGACCGGAGGAGGTGGGATGAAGCTAAGAGTTGGAAAGGTGATTGGCGAAAGTGATACAGAGCTGGAGATGGAAAAGGATCATGGGACAGGAGGCCTCAGGAGAAAGAAAGGTGGCGGGGGGAAGCACCAGAGAGACATGGAAAACAAACAAACAATTAAATATGTCGGTGTTGGCGGAAGAGGGGCATTAACAGAAGTTGGTGAAGTCCATGTTCATCCCATCAGGTCGGAGGCTACCCAGCTGGTATATAAGGTGGTGTTCCGCCAACCTGAGTTTGGATTAATTTTGACAGTAGAGGAGTCCATAGATAGACATATCAGAATGGGAATGGGACGTGGAATTAAAATGTGTGGCCACTGGGAGTAGTCTGTTGCTGCTGGTTCATTTCTAAAGTGTTACGGTTTGTAACAAAATGGGGCCTGCGTCTGGGATATGAACAAATTTGAGGATTGATTTAATATCGATTTCATTGGGGAAATCCCTTTTGATTTATTTGTGTGTGGAAAATCAGCAGCAATGGATGTTGATAGATATCTGGAAGTGTGAACCTCTCAGTCATTAGAGAACACCAGAAGGATTGAGTTATTTGGTATTGCTAAAACGTTAATACTTGCTAAGGTGAAATTGACAATGAGTAGGGCACAGATGCAGAGGATAATAGCTGAACATTATATATCTGAGGGTGTGTTTAAAGTCGAGGAGTTGGAGTTGTTTCCTGAAAGTAAACCTAGTGAGCTTGAGCTCCAGTACAAGTTAGAAAAATTAAAGATGGAGGCTCCTGAAAGGCAAACGCAGTTTCAGGCTGGAGAGGCAGAAAAGCAGAAAGAAAATTCTCTTACAAAGTGTAATTAAGGGGAAGGCTTAGCAAGCCTATTCTGCTTTGACAGTTCCTGAAGCAGCTTATTATTTATTTATCTATGCTGCCCCAATCATCGCCACTGGGCTATAAATGTGCAGGAGCAGTGTGTGGTTCAGTGCTTTGCTCAAGGACACACATGCTGCCTCGGCTGAGGCTCGAGCTCATGACTTTCAGATCGCTAGTTCAACACCTTAACCACATGGCCACGCATCACACATTATGACCTCGTGAAGCAGGCTGTGCTCAAAGCTTACGAGTTGGTCCTAGAAGCAGACAGGCAAAAGTTTAGACATTTGAAGAAATCTGTGAACCAGACATACGGAATTTGCTTATGAGAAATTTGTGTGTTTTGACCGTTGGTGCACATCTGAACATGTAAATGCTGATTTTAGCAGCTTGAAAGAGTTGGTTTTAATTGAAGAATTCAAAAAGTGCATCCCTGATGACATAAAGACGTATCTAGATGGAAATGATGCTGCCACGATGCAGGAATCTGCTAGATTAGCAGATCAGTTTGCTTTAACTCATAAAGTTATGTTTACCCTGAATAAGAGTTTCCAAAAGGCACTTGTCAAGTTGTGGGTAAACCGAATGAGTTCACCCCAGTGGCCTGTACCTGCATTCGGTGAACCCTTTTCCAAAGTTATAGTGGATTGTGTTGGCCCATTGCCAAAGACTAAAGCTGGCCATCAGTATCTGCTAACTATTATGTGTACTGCATCCAGATTCCCAGAGGCAATACCTCTCAGAAATATTAAAGCTAAAACTGTGGCGAAGGCTCTTACCAAGATTTTCACTTTATTCGATTTGCCTTAAGAAATCCAGTCTGATCAAGGATGTAATTTTACATCTGGATTATTCCAGCAGGTAGTTTCTGAACTGGGAGCAAAACAAATTGCATCATCTGCATACCATACAGAACCACAAGGGGCTTTAGAAAGATTTCATTCTACCCTCAAAACAATGATTAAGACATATTGTGTTGAAAATGGAAAAGACTGGGATGGATACATTTGCTTTTGTCCACAGAAAGAGAGTCAGTACAGGAATCACTGGGCTTTACTCCATTTGAACTTGTATTTGGTCGCAGAGTGACCTTTGACCTTGTTAAAAGGAATGGTGGATTGATGTTAACTCAGTAGACTATGATTTGAAGTTCAATAATAAACTACACCAAGCCTGTAGTCTAGCGAGACAAAACTTAAAGATTTCTCAGGACAAAATGAAGTGTTGGTTTGATAAGCGGGCTTGCGAATGAAAATACCAGGTGGGAGATAAGCTGCTTGCCTTATGTTGACAAATCCACTTCAGGCGAAATTCAATAGACCGTATGAAATAGTCTCCCAAAATAATGATGTGAATTATGTTAGTAAAACACCCAGCTGACTTGAACTAACACAGGTGGTACACATAAATATGATAAAGCCTTTTTTGACAGGCAGGTACCATCTGTGTTGTTGTGTGTTGTTGTCAAAACAAATGAAACTGGCAACCCTGAGAATGAAACTATTGACTCATCTGAGACTTTTCACAAGCCAAACATGGTCCCAGTTAGGCCAAAGAACTCGGTTGTTCCAGAAAACACTGCTAACAAGTTGTCTCATCTGCAGCCAAAGCAACAACAACAGCTGAAGGAATTAATTCTGAAGTTTAAAGATTTATTTCCCGATGTCCCCAAGCAAACCACGGTCGCAGTACATGATGTAGACGTTGGTCAAGCCAAACTGATTAAACAACACCCATATTGCATGAACGTAGAAAAGTGTAAATTGGCTGACCAGGGAATTGAGTATATGCTGGAGAATGGTATTATTAGGCCGTCAAAATGAGATTGGAGTCACCCTGCATTATTGTGCCCAAACCTGATGGTCATGTTAGATTTTGCACTGATCATAGAAAGGTAAATGCAGTAACAAAAACAGATGCCTATCCTATCCCTAGAGTGGATCATTGCATCGATAAGGCTGGAAAAGCTAATTTCTTACAAAGATTAATCTGTTGAAAGGGTATTGGTGTGTTCCATTGACGGACAGAGGTAGAGAAATTTCTGCATTTGTGACACCATCTGGGTTGTATGAATACAAGGTTTTTCCTTTTGCTCCAGGAATCAGGTTTAATAGCATCGGCATATGACATGAAATTTGTTGTCCTTGCAGTAGCAGTAGAACCTATTTCATAACAATAGTTTTTAACAATTGTGATTTAAAATAAGAATATACATATATATATATAGTACAAAAATAGAAAAAATTTGTAATAACCTATTTTAATTTTGTGGAGCAATTTGACTGACTGGGTGTTGCTTTGGAAATTCTGAGGTGAAGCTGAACTAAACTTTACACATTTATGAGAAGCTCAGAGAAATAGAAAAGGCTAAATTCTCACATAAACGGGTCATACACCCAGAAACATCGGCTGCACTTCAGCGCCTCAAAACAGTGGAATGAAACAACAGAAACTATTGCAGAGAAAAAAACATTGTCCACCCACAATGAGAGGACGTGACAGATCCGGATCTCACTGCCTTGTCTGAACGGGGAAAGATGAAGCTACACGGACACGTAGAGCAGTGACCCGCAGATGCTGCAGATCTGCAGAAAAACATGAACGGGAAACGGGATCAGGTGACGGGTGGAGAGTCTCCCACCTGAACCGGTGACTCTGCTCCTCTCCCCTCACACACTGCCCGACCCATCCGCCACATTCCCCACATTATTCCATATTTACCCCAGATACATGTTTATTTTTCCACACCATATCTTCCCCGATCCCTTTCCCTCCACCTCCAGGTCACAGAGTCACCGGCTCAATTCCCATCCAGGTCCAAAACATGATTCAGACCCAAACAGGAAATGTTCACGTTTCATTTAAATCAGCTCTGTGTTTATAAACACTAATTTCTATTCACATTCCTCCAGAGCCTTGCTGGACAGGAACACTGAAACATCAGGCGAGAAGCCACAGGAGGAGGCCATTCAGCCCCTCTAACCATCAGCAAGATGGCGGCTGTTCTCCCATCTCAGCCACATGTTTCTGTCCGATCCTCATTTCCTCGATCCCTTCGGTCTCCACACTTCTGCCGGCCTCTGTTTTATGTGAGGACGATCACTGAGTCTTCACCGCCCTCTGTGGAGGGGATTTACAGACATTCATCACCCTCGGAGTGAAGACATTTCCCCTCATCACAGTCCCAGACAGTCCATCCCTGTTTCAGAGACGGGGATCCCTGGTTCAGCCGGTAATGATGTTGTGCATTTCAATGTGTTCTCCTCTCAGTCCTCGATTCTCCAAATGAAAGGGTTATCACATTTGATCTTTCTTCATATGATGACCCCACCGCTCCAGGGATCAGTCTGGTGAATCTTCATTGCACTCTCTATAACAAATACTCTCTTTGTTCATCCTCTATGGAATTAATTTCCATCTTCTGCAGCCCCGTGTTGCCCCAACCACTCACCTCCCACCCCTGTCACTGTTTCCACCTTCCCACCTCCCCCTCACCTGGATCCACCTCTCACTCCCCAGCTCTTGCCCCATCCCCACCCCTCACCTCTTTTCTCTGACTATTTCCCGTCCACTCTTAGTCCAGAGGGAGGGTCTCGGCCCGAAATGTTGACGGTCCATTTCCCTCCACAGATGCTGCCCGACACACTGAGTTCCTCCGGCAGTTTGTTCTTTGGTCTGTATAACCCGTGTTAGTATGGGAAGTGGGATTTTACACCATATTCCTGGTACAATCTCAACAAAGCACAAATAATTGTCACTTTGCCCGGACCATTGGCCCCGCTTGCAGGGCAACAGTCTTCTTCTGTTTGCCCCCAATGTGGTGAATCCCTCTGCTCGCCACCACCGTGGGCCCAGACAATTCCACAGATGAGCCCCTCCTGTCCCCACCGGGACAAACATCCTGTCCGCCCCCTCTCACACCATCTTCATCCTTTCAATAAAATCCCCTCTCTCCCTCCCTCCCCGGGGAACCGGCATCAAACCGACGGGCCGAGCGGTCTCCTCCTACCTCTCAGCGATACATCAGACTCCGGCCGCAGGAGACGCTTCACAAACGCCCCGACTTCCCTCGGAGGGAAATGGAAATAAATCAGAAAGCGGACATTTACTTTGAGGTTTTCTCCGCTCTGATGAGGCGGTCGGCGCTTGAGCGGGAGACGGACTCAGCGGGGTAACGCCCATTCGGCTTGTCCGACTCTGCGACTGGCTGTAACCAGTGATTGACATCGCTTCGCACCAATGGGAATAGCGCAGCTCATTCATCCTCTGTTGACAGCGGTGGGGGCGGGGTGGTCACGTGATTATTAGCCCAGCCGTTAAACCGATAAATTTCGAGCACAGAAGCGCGTGGGTGACGTAAGACACCGCGCACGTGAGAGCAGATCCCGGTGTGGGGAGCCCGTGTGTGACGTCAGGCGCGTGGGGGGAGGAGCTGTGTGACGTCACCTGCGGGAGAGCGCTGACATTTAAAAACACCTTAACGGACTTTTCAGTTGGACAACAACATTAATCACGGGTTTCATCACTGAATCCAGTGTTGTGGGATGTAAAGTCCCCTGTTATGTGTCCGGCTGTGCCGTGTTGTTGGTGGAGTGGGCAGCGTGGTGTTTGTCTCGATTCGGGTCACAACACCAGAATTGCCAGCGGGGTCCCCACACAGAAAACCTCTCGTCCCTGCAGTCTTTGTCTCCCGGTAAACCCAACCATAGTGGACAATAGATACTCCTTCCTCTCAGAGTCAGGGAATCATTCAGACAGCTGATCGCTGAGAGGAATTATATTTATTGGTCATTAAAGTTCACCCAGATTCGTTTGGACGGATTTGATGTGGAGTTCGGTGTGTCACAGTGAAAGGACCGGACGGCCGAACTCTCTCCGTTGTCCAAACATCCTTCCAGGTGAGGCGACACTTCACCTGTCAATCTTCCGGGGTCTCCTGTTGTGTCCACTGCTCCCGATGCGACCGCCTCTACACTGGTGACACCGGCTCCTCCGCAGTTGTGCGGGGTAGGGGTGCTTTTTTTTATCGGGGGTCGATATTATTGTTCCCTTTTGTGCGGGAGGTGTGGGTTTTGGGAGTTGATGATCAGGATGCCGTTAGATTTTTATGCGGGGTGGGCGGGGTAGGAGTTTGATTTTTCTCTGTGACCGACTTTCATGCTCTTTCTTTGTTTCGTGGTTCTTTGGAGAAGAAAAAAACTCAGTTGTTTATGGATACCTGCTTTGATAATAAATTAACCTTTGAACTATCCGCTCCGAGCGGGACTTCCCGGTGTCCAAACAATTTCATTCCGATTCCCATTCCCGTTCCGATGTGTCAGCCCAACTTATACCAAGATGAGGCCACCCTCAGCGCCCAGCATCAACAACTGATATTCTGTCTATGTACCCCCACCCCCAACCTGATAGCATGAATATCGATTTCTCCTCCCGGTGAACAAATCTCCCTCTCACCCCTCCCTCTCTTCCTCTCTGACTTTTCACGTCGTCTCACCTGCTTATCACTTCTCTCTGGGTCCACTGCTCCATCCCTTTCTCCTATTCTCCACTCTCCTCTCCTGTTAGACTCTATTTTCTTCTGCTCTGGAGCTTTCCCACCTACCTGGTTTCACCTGTCACCTTCCAGCGAGACATTTCCTCGCCCGCCCCGATTTTATTCAGGTATTTCCCTCATTCCATCTCATTTCTGAAGGAGGGTTCAACTGGAAACGTCGACTGTTGACTCTTCACGATAGATGCTGCCCGGCCTGCTGAGTTCTGCCAGCATTTTATTTGTGTTGCTCTGAATTTCCAGCATCTGCAGACTTTATCGTGTTTGTGATTTACCTCTCCGTTGTCCCTCCGGCCTCCGGTGGCGCTGCGTGGACCTCCGCTCACCCGCGGCGATGTGCAGACCTCCGGCCGTGGGTGTTGCTGCCGCGAACCTCCTGCGAAACGCAGGCGCGGTACCGACCACGACTTTCGTCGGTGGTTCTCCCATTCGGGCGGCGGGGGCTGATCCTAGGTTTGTGTAGATCGAGGGCTTGCTGCAGTGGGAAAGGGCCCCTTCCCCTAGCCCAGGTCCCTCTCTGCCTCTCTCCCCTTTCAACTTTCTGCTCCTTTATCTCTACAGTTCCTTCATGCTTATCCCCTCCCCCCTTTATCTTTCCTCTGATTGGCTCTCCACCTGGCGCCTCTAGCCCTTCCCCCTCCCCCATCTCTATTACTGGGCTTCGGCCCTCTCTTTCCCCCCCCCATTCCTGATGAAGGGTCTCGTCCCGAAACGTTGGCTGCTCTTTTCTCACGGATGCTGAGTTCTTCCAGCGTTGTGTACGTTTTATTTGTGATTTACCTCTCCTTTGCCCCTCCCGCCTCCGGCCACTGGTGGCGCTGTGCAGACCTCTGTCCACCGGTGTTGCTTCTGAGTACCTCTAAACGCAGGCGCGGCGTTTCTCCTATTCGGGCAGCGGTGAGTAAGGGGTTGTCTGTCTGTGTGTGTGGATAGAGCTGATAGGTGGATGTATAGGTGTGGGGTGAGTGGTCGGATGAGGGATGTGGGAGCAGAGTAGTGATCGGACGTTCTGTAACCCAGGGAAGAGAGGTTCCGGGACAAAATAAGTTGTTAACTAGGGAGAATCTGGGCAATTGCATGAGCCAATTGGCATGTCCTTTCAGGAAGCAGCAATTCTCTGTTCATATTAATTACTGTGTAATCTTGCTGTTAACATTGTGTTTGTTACAAAGCCGCAGAGTCTGCGAGACCATGGGCTGCAACTGCAGATTGAGAAGTGGGGGGGGGGGGGTGGGAGGTCACTGACCTTTGCATCAGAGGAGGACATGGGGTTGTACAGATGGTTCGGATCTAGTGGGACATCCGGTGTTTGCAAAGGGAGAAAGAGTTTTAACCAGCGAAGCATGGTCAGAGGTGGAGGGGTACAGGAGCCGCCTGACAGATCGTTCTACAGTAATTGTATTTTTATATAATCTCACAGATGGTGACTGAGGAAGAAGCTTGTTGAGGGAGGATACCCGGGGGTGAGCAGGTCAGACACAGTATCAGGAGAGTGACAGAGATGTGATTTCCTGTGTCACAGGTACAGACAGTTGTCTCCAGTGAGGAGTTAGTGTGGAGATGCAGTTTCCCTGGAGGTGGAGGAAAGAGGACACACCAACAGGTGGAACCAGCTGTGGGAAGACACGGTTTGTCAGGTCTGACGACGAGCTGAATGTACCATAACCTTCAGACTGAATCAGAAAACCATTCTGAGGGTATTTGAAATGTCAGAAGCAGGGGAGATGTGATCCCATGTCTCCATCAGACCCTCAGTGAGATGGTTCCAGTTTATAACGTGCAGGGATGAAAGCACAGTGTTTGGAGTCTGATTTAATCACTTATTCTGACACAGTGAGAGGGTTAGTTTTGCTGTAAGGCAGCAACATTAATGGAAGAAGACACAGGAACTTCATCAATTGCCAGTTGTTCAGCAGAAATGATCAATTGGTATATTACCTTGACAGAATCACATATTCCCAGTGGTGACAAAGGGGTGCAGTCTGGTTTATTTCAGGTTGGAGAGGGGTGAGAAGTTTTGAAATCAATGCCTTGCGGTGCCACCATCGATAATTTAGCATGTCCGGAGTGGTGGATCACACAGCACGGAAACAGGCCTTTGGCCGGCCATACCTGTTCTGACCATCCACTCACTGTCTACACTGGTCCCATTTATCAGCACTTGGTTCACAGCCGACTGTATCTCGGCAGTTTCAATGCTCATCCTCTTCATAAATGTTGTGAAGGGACCTGCCTCCACCACCACCTCGGGCAGTGTGTTCCAGATTTCAGCTACCCTCTGAGTGAGAATTCTCTTCCTCAGATCCCTCTAAACCTCTTCATCCTCTGCTTAAATCCATGCCCTCTGATCTGTGACACCTCTGTCCCAGGATTGTGGCCGATATGGGCATCAGTGAGGCCTTTGAGAAGGTTCAGCATGGTAAGTTGCTGTGGAAAGTCAGATCACACGGGATCCAGGGAGAGCTGGCTCACTGGATGCACAGTTGTCTTGATGGTAGGAAGCAGAGAGTGATGGTGGGAGGCTGTTATTGGACTCGAGGCCCGGGCCTAGTGAGGTTCCCCAGGGTTACACCCCATTGCTCTCATTATTCATTGATATTTAATTATATTTGCATTTGCACAGTTTGTTGAATTCTATGCTCCACTTGATCTTTTATTGATCCTGTTAACATTTTATAGATTTGCTAAGTGTTCCTGTAGGAAAAACATTCTCAGGGTTGTATGTGGTGACATATATGTACTCTGATAATAACATTTACTTTGAACATCAACCACTGCTACTTGTCATTTGGATCACTAATTTGGTTAAGAATATACAGGATATGGAGAGTAGATTTGCAGCAAGTTCAAACAATTAGTTTTTCTGAAAGATATTAAGTATAAACACTCGGCTTTGTTTCCCTCTCCGCACTCGACCACCCCTCCCCTTACTGTCTTCCCTCTCTGCCCCGTCCTCCCTCTCACCCTGACATTGGATATACGTTCAGGGTGAAAGTGAATTACTTTCGGGGAATCTGAAGGGGAATTCTTCACTCGGAGGTTGGTGAGAGTGTGGAATGAGCTGCCAGTGGAAGTGGAGGATGTGGGTTTGATTTAGACACTAAAGAGGAATTTGGGCAAGGACGTGGATGGGAGGTGTATGGAGGCTCTGGTGCAGGTAGTTGGAAATGGGCAGTAACAACAAAAACAGGTCAGCATTGACTGCAAGTTTCAGTGCTGCTTGGCTCTGTGATACTAATAATATTGTAATTTGTAATTTCCACATTTAGTACATTGCTACTAATGTCTGAACCCAGAAATTTACTCAAACAAGAATTGAAAGACTCTTAGCTGGCTACAGAAAGTGTTTACAAGCTGTGATACTTGCCAAAGGGGGTGTTACTAAGCACTGACCATGCAGGGTGCCCAAACTTCTGCTTCTGGCCCTTATCTTTTTTTGCTATTTTGAAACTGTAAAAAATGGAAATAAAATGTAATCTTGCTTAAAATGTTAAAGAAATTTGTCATCTTTAACTTTGTGCCTTTTGTAATCAGGTCATCTTTTACTCACTTAGCTATTCACAGTAACAGAAATTTTGAACAGGGGTGCCTAAACTTTTGCATGTCACTGTGTATATCCTGTGCCTTCCAAACTGCTTCCAAAAATTCCAGCCATTGCTGCACTGTTTTCGTCCCTGCCCGTGTTCTTTTTAAATAAATTTTGACCTATTTTTTTCTCATGCCTCTCTAATTCTTTTTATTCCACATTTGACTTTAACTTCTCCTTCTCTAATGTCGGGGTGAATTTGATCACATTAAGATCACTTGCCCCTGAGGGTTCATTGAACTTCAGTAACCTAATTAATTCTGGTTCATTACAACTCCCAATCCTGAATAGCTGATCCCCAACTGGGCTCAGCCACGAGCTGCTCTAAAAAGCATCGTGTAGGCATTCTTGGAAATTCCTCCTCTTCAGACCAACACCATCCTGATTTTCCTAATCACCTGCATGACAATCCCCTATGACTATTGTAACATTGCCCTTTGGCACGCATTTTCTATCTCCCATTGTAATTTCAGGACCTCATACTTATTACTGTTTGAAGGTTTCTGTACAATTCCCATTAGGGATTTTTTTTTTACATTTGCTGTTCCTTAATTCTACAACTTCCAACCCTTTGCCACCTCTTTCTAATGATTTTATCTAATATTTTACCAACAGAGCCACACAACGCTACTACCAGCTTGTTTTTGTCTTGTTCTTTCAATAAATATATAAGTATCTGAGAAATAAGAGGAACTGCAGATGCTAGAAATCTGGAGAGCTACACACAAAGTGCTGGAGGAGCTCAGCATGTCAGGCAGCATCTATGGATGGGAATCAACATTTCAGGCCAAGACCCTTCACCGGGACTCTTGATACCCACGTATCTGGAATATCAACAAGCAATTAAATAGAAAGTAGTGCGAAATAGGGAAAACTTTTGACAAAATTTAGTTCACGGCACGAAAAGTCCTGTCAAACAGAGCTCACTAGTTAATAAATAAAACAAAGGCAATAAACACTTTCTTCAATACCGGCATTGACTTATTAATAAGAAAAATACATTGGTCCCATTTCAATCAGTAAAACTTACAAAGGTAAATACGAACTTTAGAAAGCTTTAGAAATGAGTATTTACACTGAAACCCACTTAGATTAACACTACCTTGGACAGAAGGAGGAAGAGAAATAACACACGAGGAAAGATCACACAACAGTCAGATAAAACTTCTATATTTTCAAGAAAAATTAACTGGATTCAGCACTCCATGTGTGTATATACAGTTGTGATACGGAATACAGATCAGAAAAATTAAATGAGAGGCCAACTCAGAAAAATAAATCATCACTCTGGAAGAAAACATTGAGAAGTGGAATGAGTATGGCATCACAACAATCTGAGCAGATCAGATGTTGACAAGGAAGCATCGAGCACCTGACTGAGAGTTGGACTCCTCTTCCCAGAAACAGAGGGATTCCTTGCAGGAATACAGGACAAGCTGGTTAACAAAAGGGGAAAAAAAATCAAAAATACATACAATATTGTTTGTATTTAAGGCAGTAAGTGCAGAAAAGGCCAAGATAAACCAGACACAATCCAACACATTCCAGGATCCAGCAGGAATTTAGCTCAATCTGATTACTTATAAAGATACAATATCATTCACCAAATTCTTGCTTTAAATACTGACTCATGATTGCCCACCATCACTTCATACAGGCACCGTAAGTTCAAGCCTGATCCAGTTTTAGAGTCAAAATCCTATAAATTATATGACAATCAATACATTGTTACAGATAGGACAATCCATAATAACTATCCAGATATAATATTACAGGATAAACAAGCGGGAATAACACCCTCAATAGCTGAAACCATTCCCAACACACAGATGTCACACGGGTATAGTTTGTGTCATCAGTCAAACCACCAAAAGATTTTCTCTATCAATCTGCTTCCAAATGTTGCTACTCTGTCATTTGTTGCCACGCCCCGCTGCTGATTCCCTTCTCATAATAAGTTCTTACCCCGACCATCGTCCAGATCCCCAAACTCTGCCCTGTCCAGACCCGCCTCTGGTTTCTAACCCTGCTCCATTGAACATCCATCTAATGGTTTCCCATTCTGCTTTCAGTCTTTAGAGGACAGTGGTGTTTTCGACAACCCTTTAGAAGCAGAGAAAATGACCCACAATGTGGAAATGAGCCATGAGTAAGGAGGGTAACTCCAAAATTAATTCTTCCTCAGCACAGAGATTTCAGGGGTAAAGAACAGCTCAGACAGAACTGCAATCAGCTTAACTTCTTTAGTCTGCAGAGAATTCAAGGGAAAGCACTTCACCCACAGAGTGGTGACTGTTTGGAACCCACTACAGAGAGAGGAAGAGGTGAAGAACAGGGGAAGATTTAAAAGGACTATCCTGGAACAGAATCACTAGCAGGGTCCAGCCGGTCTGAGTTTACTCTCTACTGTACAATAGTTGTGATGTAAATTCACTAAGTACCAAGGACAGGGTTTAAAATGGAACTGATTTATTTGTCTCAGATGCAGAATATTAAACTCCTGTCCCATTAAAGGTGAATATGCAGCAGAAGAAACTCCTCCCATGCCCAGTGACCAGGGTGCAGAACTGGGTGTGGTGAGCAGCAGCAATAATTGCAGAGTTCAGCACCGACAGTCACTCTCGAAATTGCATTCAGCAACGGTGATGGACAAATATCCAGCATGAAGCTTATTGAAACTTTCTCCCCAGTGTGAACCCGGTAGTCTGTCACAAGTGTAACACGCTGTAAGGGTTCACTGCCAATGTAATGGTTTCTCTGTAGCAGCAATGTTTAGGTTATGACTAGAGATAACAGGGTTTTGGAGTGCAAGGCTTTCCGATGGCAGAAATGCTTTTTTTCTTGTGAGTCTGGAAGAGAGATTATTGTGTTTTTTTGCTGGGGAGAGATGAGGAGACATGAATGGAGAGAGTGGGCCCTTTTTCTTTTTTTTTGTTTTCTTTACTAACCCTATAGTCAGAGAATGAATTATAAAGATCAATCATTAAATCACATATTGTGTTATTTCAGGGGACACACCACACAGCATCCACCCAAATGAGATTTCTTATGTTTGACCGGGCTGGGTGGCTATCACCCCCTTATATTAAGCTGCTAGCTGAAGCGAGGGTTACATCAGTTAGATGACTGAGTGAGTCCCTTTCCACATTCACAGCAGCTGATTCGCCTCTCCCCACTGTGAACCAGGTAGTGTGTCATAAGGATAGATAAGTGAATGAATCCCTTCCCACATTCACAGCAGGTGAACGTCCTCTTCCCCGTGTGAACTCAATGATGCACAATTTGGTTGATTTGGCTGAGAGATACTTTTCCCAAAGAGGCCTCTACTCAGTGTGAATTCGCTGGTGTCTCTGTAGTTGAAATGACTGAGTGAATGCCTTCCCACAGTCTGAGCAGGTAAACGGCTTCTCCCCAGTGTGAATTCGCTGATGTACCTTCAGTTGGGATGAAAAAGTGAATCCCTTCCCACAGTCTGAGCAGGTAAACGGCTTCTCCCCAGTGTGAATTCACTGATGTACCTTCAGTTGGGATGAAAAAGTGAATCCCTTCCCACTGTCTGAGCAGGTAAACGGCTTCTCCCCAGTGTGAATTCACTGATGTACCTTCAGTTGGGATGAACAAGTGAATCGCTTCCCACAGTCTGAGCAGGTAAACGGCTTCTCCCCAGTGTGAATTCGCTGATGTACCTTCAGTTGGGATGAACAAGTGAATCGCTTCCCACAGTCTGAGCAGGTAAACGGCTTCTCCCCAGTGTGAATTCGCTGATGTACCTTCAGTTGGGATGCACAAGTGAATCGCTTCCCACAGACTAAGCAGGTGAACGGCCTCTCTCCAGTGTGAATTCGCTGATGTACCTTCATTAGGGATGAGCAAGTGAATCCTTTCCCACAGACTGAGCAGGTGAATGGCCACTCCCCAGTGTGAACTGACTTGTGTACCAGTAATTCGTGTGACTGAATGAATCCCTTCCCACAGTCTGAACAGGTGAACGGCCTCTCCCGAGTGTGAATTCGCTGATGTTCCTTCAGAGGATGATCGAGTGAATCCCTTCCCACAGTCTGAGCAGGTGAATGGCCTCTCTCCAGTGTGAACTCGCTGATGTACCTTCATTTGGGATAAGCAAGTGAATCCCTTCCCACAGTCTGAGCAGGTGAACGGGTTCTCTCCAGTGTGAACTCGCTGATGTCCCTTCAGTTGGGATAAGCAAGTGAATCCCTTCCCACAGTCTGAGCAGGTGAACGGGTTCTCTCCAGTGTGAACTCGCTGATGTCCCTTCAGTTGGGATGAGCAATTGAAACTCTTCCCACAGTCTGAGCAGGTGAATGGCCTCTCCGCACTGTGAACTCGCAGGTGTCTCAGTAGGTGAGATGCCTGACTGAATCCCTTTGCACATTCCGAGCAGATGACTGGCCTCTCGCCAGTGTGAACTCGCTGGTGTGTCTGTAGTTGACATGATCGACTGAATCCCTTCCCACATTCTGTGCAGGTGAACGGCCTCTCCCTGGTGTGAACTCGCTGGTGTCTCTAAAGTTGAGATGACGCAGTGAATCCCTTCCCACAGTCTGTGCAGATGAACGGCCTCTCCTGAGTGTGAACCAACTTGTATCCCAGGAGATCGATTGACCGAGTGAATCTCTTCCCACAGTCTGAGCAGCTGAACGGCCGCTCCCCAGTGTGAACTCGCTGATGTACCTTTAGGTTAGATGATGAAATGAATCCTTTCCCACAGAATGAGCAGAGGAACGGCCTCTCCCCAGTGTGAACTAACTTATGTCCCAGTAGGTCGGATGACCGAGTGAATCCCTTCCCACAGTCTGAGCAGGTGAATGGCCTCTCCCCAGTGTGAACTCTCTGGTGAGCCATTAGGTCAGATGACCGAGTGAATCCTTCCCCACAAATTCAGCAGATGACCAGCCTCTGCCCAGTGTGAACTGACTGGTATGTCCACAGGTGGGAAGACCGACTGAATCCCTTCTCACTCACAAGTGAATGGCCTTGTCCCAGTGTCAACTTGGTGATGTCCCTTCAGTTGAAATGACTGACAGAATGCATTCCCACTGTCTAAGCAGATGAATGGGTTTTCCCCCTTGTTTAAACTGACAGGCATATCACAAAGTCCTGTAACGGTTTCCTATACTCCTCCTCCTGTCCATTCCTGACACACCCCACTATGGCCGTGTCATCAGCGAACTTCTGCACATGGCAGGACTCTGAGTTATATTGGAAGTTATATGGTTATATGGTGCAACTCAAACTACCTGCGTCTCAATGTCACCAAGACCAAGGAGATGGTGGTGGACTTTAGGAGATCTAGGCCCCATATGGAGCCAGTGATCATTAATGGAGAATGTGTGGAGCAGGTTAAGACCTACAAGTATCTGGGAGTACAGTTAGACGAGAAGCTAGACTGGACTGCCAACACAGATGCCTTGTGCAGGAAGGCACAGAGTCGACTGTACTTCCTAAGCAGGTTGGCGTCATTCAATGTCTGTAGTGAGATGCTGAAGATGTTCTATAGGTTAGTTGTGGAGAGCGCCCTCTTCTTTGTGGTGCCGTGTTGGGGAGGAAGCATTAAGAAGAGGGACGCCTCACGTCTTAATAAGCTGGTAAGGAAGGCGGGCTCTGTCGTGGGCAAAGTACTGGAGAGTTTAACATCGGTAGCTGAGCGAAGGGCGCTGAGTAGGCTACGGTCAATTATAGATAACTCTGAACATCCTCTACATAGCACCATCCAGAGACAGAGAAGCAGTTTCAGCGACAGGTTACTATCGATGCAATGCTCCTCAGACAGGATGAAGAGGTCAATAATCCCCAATGCCATTAGGCTTTACAATTCTACCGCCAGGACTTAAGAACTTTTTAAAAGCTATTATTAATGCTTTTTGAGGTAGTGATTTAGATGCATATCATATTTTTTACTGAGTTAAGTATTGTATGTAATTAGTTTTGCTACAACAAGTGTATGGGACATTGGAAAAAAAGTTGAATTTCCACATGGGGATGAATAAAGTATCTATCTATCTATCTATCTATCTATCTATCTATCTATCTATCTATCTATCTATCTATCTATCTATCTATCTATCTATCTATATCACAAAGTCCTGTATCAGTTTCCTATTCTCCTCCTCCTGTTCATTCCTGACACACCCCACTATGGCCGTGTCATCAGCGAACTTCTGCACATGGCAGGACTCCGAGTTATATTGGAAGTCTGATGTGTACAGGGTGAACAGGACCGGAGAGAGTACGGTTCCCTGCGGCGCTCCTGTGCTGCTGACCACCGTGTCAGACCTACAGACTCCTAACCGCACATACTAAGGTCTATCTGTCAAGTAGACCACTATCCAATTCCCCATGTGAGAGTCTACTCCCATCTCCGTTAGTTTGTGCCTTAAGATCTTGGGCTGGATGGTGTTAAAGGCACTAGAGAAGTCAAGGAATGTAATCCTCACAGCACAACTGACCCCCTCTAGGTGAGAGAGTGATTTGTGCAGAAAATACGTGATAGCATCCTCCACTCCCACCTTCTCCTTACACGCAAACTGAAGAGGATCCTGGGCGTGCCTGGTTTGTGGCCTCAGATTCTGTATTATCAGCCGCTCCATGGTCTTCATAACGTGCGACGTCAAGGCAACAGGTCTGAAGTCATTCAACTCCTTTGGTTGTGGTTTCTTCGGTACCGGCACAATACAGGATGTTTTCCACTGTCTGGGTACTCTTCTCTGCTCCAGGCTCATGTTGAAGATGCGCTGTAGTGGTTCTCCCAGCTCAGTCGCACAGGCCCTCAGTAATCGTGGGGAAACTCCATCCGGTCCAGCCGCCTTGCTGGTACAGATCTTCCTCAGTTGACCTTCCACCTGTGCAGCCGTAATCCTGGGCATGGGCAAGGTCTCCTGTGAGTGGCTATTTTCCTGTGAGGGAAGTAAGCCTGGTGTGGATTTCTGCGGTGAGGATGAGATTGAGCTGTCGAACCTGTTGAAGAAGTTGTTCAGCTGGTTCGCTTTCTCCACATCTCCACTTATGTTCGCCCCCCGCTTTGCACCGCTTCCGGTGATGATCTTCATCCCATCCCACACCTCCTTCATGCTTTTTTTCTGCAGCTTTTGTTCTAGCTTCCTCCTATACTGCTCCTTTGCCCCCTTATCTGTACTCTGAGTTCCTTCTGAACTCTTTTAAGCTCCAACCGATCACCATCTTTAAAGGCCCTCTTCTTCTGGTTTAGGAGGCCTTTGATGTGACTAGTGATCCAGGGCTTATTATTGGGATAGCAGCGAACAGTTCTAACAGGGACAACTGCATCCACACAAAAGTTAATATAGTCCGTTGTGCATTCAGTGACCTCCTCAACGCCCCCACAGAGCCCCCCTTGCAGTACATCCCAGTTAGTAGTACCGAAGCAGTCTCTCAGGGCCTGTTCAGCTTCAGGAGTCCACTTCCTAAAAGAGCGTGTGTAGTGGGATGCCTCATCACAATTGATTTATATCTGGGCTGTAACAAAACCAGGTTGTGATCAGTATTCCCCAATGAAGGCAGTGGGGATGCACTATATGCCTCCTCTACGTTTGCATACAGTAGGTCAATAGTCCTATTACCCCTGGTGTAGCAATCCACGTACTGGGAGAAAGCAGGTAGTGTCTTGTCCAAAGTCACATGGTTGAAGTCCCCTGTAATTATCACCAGTAATTATCACTGTTATTATTGATATTATTCCCTGTTCCCACTGAGATGCATGTGTGCTTGGACCCACAGCAACTGAAATATTCTCACACAAAAAGCCAGCAGTGCATTCCACGCACCCACCACTCTCTGTGTAAAAAAAAAACTTACCCTGACATCCCCTCAGCATCTATTTCCAAGCATCTTAAAACTCTGCTCCCTCGTGTTAGCCATTTCAGCTCTGGGAAAATACCCTCTGGCTGTGCACACGATCAATGCCCCTCATCATCTTATACACCTAAAAAAGGCTCTTAACATAAACAAGGACATTACACATTATACGTGATTGAGTTCATCTGCACGGTCACACTACCTATGTAGCAGGCCTGTAACGGGTAATGAAGGATTTTCTCACCAAAGCTTTTGCACATTGTCCATATGTGGTTTGCTTACTAAACTACGCTTTAAAAAGTAAGATTTCCAAATATCACTCCACTTCTTCCCACTTGCAAATTCTCCAGCAACCTTTGCATCGCCACAATACACACAGGTAACAGCAGTTTCTATATTGGACATAAATATTTCCCCTGAACCCACCTGAGGAATTGAGAGACATATAAAAAAATCATTTTGAACCTATGTATCCTCTGGCTAAAAGAATAATTGGGACTGAATAGGAATTTTGAACTGAAGTGAACTCCGTTATCAGCATTTAGCTAAGACAGGCTCATAACCAGTTCTCTGTGGCTTGCAGAGAGACACACTGAGAGCTGATAACATTATACATTGTACTGTAGCGGTGTGCTACACGCAGCGCTAAAATAACGACACGGAGTCGGTAAACTGCAGCCAAATAATAAGTTTATTTCAACTTCACAGTATTGCTTTAAAGCCTGTCTCCCCCAGCGGATACCTCGAGAGGCACGTACTGAAACCCCGTCTGGCTTTCTTCCTTTGTGCCTGCACTCTGGCTAATTGTCAGCCTGTTCGAGTGTGCTAGTAATTGGGTCGCTACATAAACCTCCCCCCCCCCCAGAACCGGCGATACACCCCCCAATGTCCACAGTCTGGGCCGGACCCTGTTTGGGAGGTCGGCCTCTGCGCCGCGGTGCCGGAAACTCGACCGGTTGCGCCAAGTCCACATGGGCCGGTTTGAGTCGGTCCACCTCCTCTCTCCCCCCAATGTCCAGCACGAAGGTGGACCTGTCGTTTCTGATCACCGTAAACAGCCCCTCGTAGGGCCGTTGCAGCGGTGGCCGATGCCTTCCCCGGCGTACAAACACAAACTTACAGTTCTGCAGGTCTTTGGGTACGCAGGTCGGGTGTTGCCCATGCTGCGAAGTGGGTATGGGGGCCAGGGCCCCGAGCCTCTCGCGTAGTCTGCCCAGGACTGCTACGGGTTCTTCCTCTCGCCCCCTTGGGGCTGGTATGAACTCCCCGAGAACGACCAGGGGTGCGCCGTACACCACCTCGGCCGACGAAGCGTGCAGATCGTCTTTGGGCGCCGTGCGGATGCCGAGTAGGACCCAGGGAAGCTTGTCCGCCCAGTTAGCTCCTCGCAGGCGCGCCATGAGAGCCGACTTCAGGTGACGGTGGAAACGCTCCACCAGTCCGTTCGACTGTGGGTGGTAGGCAGTGGTGTGGTGCAGCTGAGTCCCCAACAGGCTGGCCATCGCTGACCACTGGCTGGAGGTGAACTGGGCGCCTCTGTTGGAGGTAATGTGGGCAGGGACACCAAAGCGGGACACCCAGGTGGCGATCAGTGCCCGGGCGCAAGATTCAGAGGTGGTGTCGGGGAGCGGGACCGCCTCTGGCCATCTTGTGAACCGGTCCACGATAGTCAGGAGGTGCCGCGCTCCGCGCGACACTGGCAGGGGGCCCATGATATCCACATGAATGTGATCGAAACGCCGGTGGGTGGGGTGGAACTGCTGCGGCAAGGCCTTGGTGTGTCGCTGCACCTTGGCCGTCTGGCAGTGCATGCACGTTCTGGCCCTTTCACGGACCTGCTTGCGGAGTCCGTGCCAAACGAACCCACTGACCTGCTTGCGGAGTCCGTGCCAAACGAACCTGCTGGAGACCATCCGGACAGTAGTGCGGATGGAGGGGTGCGCCAAGTTATGAATGGAGTCGAAAACGCGTCGTCGCCAAGGTGCCGGGACGAAGGGACGGGGCTGGCCGGTGGCAACGTCACAGAGTAGGGTCCTCTCACCTGGGCCTACGGGGAGGTCCTGGAGCTGCAAGCCGGAGACTGCTGTTCTGTAACACGGGATCTCCTCATCTGCCTGCTGTACCTCTGCCAGCGCCTCAAAGTCTACCCCTTGGGAAAGGGCGTGAATGTTAGGGCGAGAGAGTGCATCCGCCACGACATTGTCCTTACCCGAGACGTGCCGGACGTCCGTCGTGTATTCAGAGATGTAGGACAGATGGCGCTGCTGGCGGGACGACCAGGGATCGGACACCTTCGTGAACGCAAAGGTAAGCGGCTTGTGGTCCGTGAACGCGGTGAAGGGCCTACCTTCTAAGAAGTACCTGAAATGCCGGATTGCCAGGTATAGCGCCAACAGTTCCCGGTCGAAAGCACTGTATTTGAGCTCGGGTGACCGCAGGTGTTTGCTGAAAAACGCCAGGGGTTGCCAGCGGCCCGCGATGAGCTGCTCCAATACCCCACCGACTGCCGTGTTAGATGCGTCCACTGTGAGGGCGGTAGGGACGTCCATTCTGGGGTGCACTAGCATCGCGGCGTTCGCCAAGGCTTCTTTCGTTTGAATGAAAGCGGCGGCGGACTCCTCGTCCCAGGTAATGTCCTTGCCCGGACCGGACAGCAGGGCGAACAGGGGGCGCATGATCCGGGCTGCTGAAGGGAGGAAGCGGTGGTAGAAATCGACCATGCCTACGAATTCCTGAAGGCCTTTGATCGTGGTGGGTCGGGGAAAATGGCGGACCGCATCTACCTTAGCGGGCAGAGGGCTTGCCCCGTCTGCAGTAATCCGGTGGCCCAGGAAGTCAATGGTGCCGAGCCCGAACTGGCATTTGACTGGGTTGATTGTTAGACCGTAGTCACTCAGCCGGGCGTAGAGTTCACGGAGGTGGGACAGATGCTCCTGACGACTGCTGCTGGCTATGAGGATGTCGTCCAAATAGATGAATGCGAAGTCCAGGTCGCGTCCCACCGCATCCATTAACCGCTGGAACGTCTGTGCGGCATTCTTCAGGCCGAACGGCATGCGGAGGAACTCGAAAAGGCCGAACGGGGTGATGAGAGCCGTTTTGGGGACGTCGTCTGAATGCATCGGGATTTGATGGTATCCTCGGACGAGGTCTACCTTGGAGAAGATCCGTGCGCCGTGCAGGTTTGCTGCAAAGTCCTGAATGTGCGGCACAGGGTAGCGGTCCGGTGTGGTAGCCTCGTTCAGCCTGCGGTAGTCGCCGCACGGTCTCCAGCCCCCTGTCGCTTTGGGCACCATGTGCAGGGGGGAGGCCCATGGGCTGTCGGACCGCCGGATGATCCCCAATTCCTCCATCCTCTTGAACTCCTCCTTCGCCAGTCGGAGCTTGTCCGGGGGAAGCCGCCGAGCGCGGGCGTGGAGAGGTGGTCCCTGGGTCGGGTTGTGGTGCTGTACGCCGTGTCGGGGCATGGCTGCCGTGAACTGCGGTGCCAGAACCAATGGGAAATCCGCCAGGACCCTGGTGAAGTCGTCGTCGGACAGCGTGATGGAGCCGAGGGGAAGGGCTGGCAACTGGGCTTCACCCAGGGAGAACGTCTGAAAGGTCTCGGCGTGAACCAGTCTCTTCCTGGGCAGCTCGACCAGTAGGCTGTGAGACTGCAGAAAATCCGCACCCAGAAGCGGTTGGGCTACGGCGGCCAGTGTGAAGTCCCACGTGAACTTGCTGGAGCCGAACCGTAGCTGCACCGGACGGGTGCCATAAGTCCTTATTGTGCTGCCGTTCGCGGCCCGTAGGGGGGGACCCGGCGCCCTGCTGCGGGTGTCGTAACTCGTCGGAGGTAAGACGCAGATCTCAGCCCCGGTGTCGACCAAAAAACGGCGTCCCGACCGCTTGTCCCACACATACAGGAAGCTATCCCGATGGCCAGCCGCCGTAGCCATCAGCGGCGGCTGGCCCTGGCGTTTCCCGGGAACTTGCAGGGCGGGCGACAGTGGCGGGCTTCCGCGCTCCACCGCTGGTGGTAGAAGCACCATTGTTCGTTGGGCTCCTCACCCCTGCCTCTGGGGTTAGCGGGCTCTGCGGCCGGGCCTGGACTGGTCTGCTGCTGGGAGCGTGGCCGGGTGATCAGTGCGATGGACGCCCCACTCACCTTCTTGGGTTCCACAGCAAGTCCGCTCGGGCTGCCACCTTCCGGGGGTCGCTGAAATCCGCGTCGGACAGCAGCAGGCGTATGTCCTCGGGCAGCTGCTCCAGGAATGCCTTCTCAAACATAAGGCAGGGTGTGTGTCCGCCGGCCAGAGACAACATCTCATTCATTAAAGCCGATGGAGGTCTGTCCTCCAAACCATTCAGGTGCAGTAAACGGGCAGCCCTCTCGCGCCGTGAGAGTCCGAAAGTCCTTATGAGCAGGGCTTTGAATTCCCTGTGCTTGCCGTCCGCTGGCGGAGACTGTATGAACTCCTCAACCTGAGCCGCACTGTCCTGGTCGAGGGAGCTCACCACGTAGTAGTACCGTGTGTCCTCTGAGGTTATCTGCCGAACGTAGAATTGGGTTTCTGCTTGCTGGAACCATAGGTGAGGTCGCAGCGTCCAGAAGCTTGGCAGTTTCAACGAAACAGCATGAACAGATGCGGCGTCGGTCATCTTCGGCCCAAATATCGTTTGGGCCGTCGGGGTCACCAATTGTAGCGATGTGCTACACGCAGCGCTAAAATAACGACACGTAGTCGGTGAGCTGCAGTTACATAAAGATTTTATTCGAACTTCGCGGCCTCGCTTTAAAGTCTTTCTGATCCCGCCCTCCCCGGGCGCGGATGATGTAGGGGGCACGTATTCACAGTTCTGTCCCGCGCGCGGATGCTGCAGGGGGCACGTATTAACAGTCCTGTCCCGCGCGCGGATACTGTAGGGGGCACGTATTCACAGTCCTGTCCCGCACGCGGATGCTGTAGGGGGCAAGTATTCACAGACCCGCGCGGGCTTTTCCCCTTGCTGGTGAAGCAGACTTGGCGCCCTTTTGGGACTGGCCTTTATGCCGGCGCGCTGGCTATTTGTGAGCCGGTTCGAGTGCGCTAGGAAGTGGGTCACCACGGCGTGTTATTTCCCCACTGACATTACGGTTCGTTAGAGCAGAGATATTTTTGTTAACTAGCGGTAATTAGCACTAGTCACTGTACAAGTTGTTTTCATTATTGGTGACCGATTTTTCTATAAAAGTACGTCATTCTGAGCTTCAGCTACATTTAGGAGGGAAACATCCAGACGCGGTGGACTCTCAACAACGTGTGATCGGTGAAGGGTTTTACTTTGCAGGCGTAAAAGAAATTTGCTCTTTGGGCTTTGTTATAACTGTTTGAGTTTATTTACTGGCTATTTACAACTTTTATGAAATTTAGAAATTGACATAATTCCAAACAGAACAGCCTTGGATTAACAATGTTTCCAGACAGGGATATTTGTTATACAGTCATTGTAATTGTCGGTATCCCGGGTAAGTACCTTTGCATTACTTATACGGAAGCAGAGACCTCACGCCGCTCTCAGCTACTGATGAGTGAGTGAGTGAGTGAGTGTGCCTGTCTGTGAGCTGCTGATTGTGCATCGGTGAACAGTGGCAGGCATGCAATGATGTTTGTCCAACGGAGCAAATTATAGGAGGTTAGCGTGACGTGCGGGGGAATTAGCTCAAATGGTAGAGCGCTCGCTTAGCATGCGAGAGGTAGCGAGATCGATGCTCGCATTCTCCATTGGCATTTTGTATTCAGAGGATTCGTCGCACCAAATCCCTGATCTTGGAATGCACAAAAGATGCGGTTGGCGCAGAGCGAGCGGGAAGTGCCTCAGTCAAAGGGCCGGGAGAAAATGTCGTAGGTTTGCTGCGTTGAAAGCAGATAGGAGGAAAAGCTGGCTGGCAGCTGGTGTTTCAGTAATGCATGAGCTGCAGGCGACGATTCAGGCATAAATCAGGTGAGTGGTTAGAAGGACATTGCCCTGGTTACTGGGTGAAAAGAGAAAGCTGAGTAACCTTTGATTTGAACGGGCGAGGACGATCAAAGAGCTGTGTTGGAATCGTAGTGTCCCTAGAATTGTCAGATGCGCGGTGATAGGCGTCGCCCCGTGGCCTGTGGCCCCCAGTGCTGGAAGGACGAGATAGTTGCCATAGGCAGGCTTTTGCCATCGGTCGACAGATGCCAGGCTGAAATCTGCATAATGATTGTCGGTAGGAGCCAACGTGGAGAAACTTGGTGTCGCTTTTCCTTCGATAGCTCAGTTGGTAGAGCGGAGGACTGTAGAGGAAATAGAGTCATCCTTAGGTCGCTGGTTCGATTCCGGCTCGAAGGATCAGGACTTCTTTTACTGCGCCCATCATCAATTCCAGACCACAGCCTCGCCATGATTGAAATTGTCCCCCGCGAACGTGGCATTTGTGGACAAGCAGCTGGAATTTATTTTACAGCATGTTAACATCATTTTGAAATTATGCTAAAATCTTTCGAAATCTTTGGTAATATAATGATGAATTTAACTGTATTAATGAATATAATCCATAAATGGGTAAACGCTAAACTAACCACATTTACATTGAAACATTTTAGCTTCAGCGTACGTGCATTGTCATTGTTTCAAGTTACAACACTGTCACAAATGGTCACAATGAAGACAGAATGGCAGAAGTTCGCTGATGACACGACCATAGTGGGGTGTGTAAGGAATGGACAGGAGGAGGAGGAGTATAGGAAACTGATACAGGACTTTGTGATATGCTGCAACTCAAACTACCTGCGTCTCAATATCGCCAAGACCAAGGAGATGGTGGTGGACTTTAGGAGATCTAGGCCTCATATGGAGCCAGTGATCATTAATGGAGAATGTGTGGAGCAGGTTAAGACCTACAAGTATCTGGGAGTACAGTTAGACGAGAAGCTAGACTGGACTGCCAACACAGATGCCTTGTGGAGGAAGGCACAGAGTCGACTGTACTTCCTTAGAAGGTTGGCGTCATTCAATGTCTGCAGTGAGATGCTGAAGATGTTCTATAGGTCAGTTGTGGAGAGCGCCCTCTTCTTTGTGGTGGCGTGTTGGGGAGGAAGCATTAAGAAGAGGGACGCCTCACGTCTTAATAAGCTGGTAAGGAAGGCGGGCTCTGTCGTGGGCAAAGTACTGGAGAGTTTAACATCGGTGGCTGAGCGAAGGGCGCTGAGTAGGCTACGGTCAATTATGGAAAACCCTGAACATCCTCTACATAGCACCATCCAGAGACAGAGAAGCAGTTACAGCGACAGGTTACTATCGATGCAATGCTCCTCAGACAGGATGAAGAGGTCAATACTCCCCAATGCCATTAGGCTTTACAATTCAACCGCCAGGACTTAAGAACTTTTTTAAGCTATTATTAATGCTTTTTGAGATAGTTCTTACTGAGTTAAGTATTGTATAATTAGTTTTTGCTACAACAAGTGTATGGGACATTGGAAAAAAGGTTGAATTTCCCCATGGGGATGAATAAAGTATCTATCTATCTATCTATCTATCTATCTAAGTCGGTCGCTCACTGTTCAGAAACCACCATCGCCGTCCCGTCAGAACATTTCACTGTTGCATCCTCCCTGTCAATTGTGACTGTCTGACAGTGTTTACGTGTGTTGTGTGTTATGTTTTGTCATCGTTTGACTTGCATATTACAGATTTAAAAAAACATTACAAGTGCCGAGCACTTTTAAGACCGTGTAACGATGTTCTGCTCAGAGCAATGGTTTGTCCCCGAATCAGTAAAATAAAACAGAGGGAAGGTTGTTGCGGTGCGAGATCTTGTTTTCAGAATCTGACCCTGCAATCGAATAGTAACTCAGACTTTCGGAAAGAAGTGTAGATGCGCACTTCAATTACACTCCCCCTCTCCTTGGAGATACCGCGCTTGGAGTTCTGTGAACAGTCTTGGTCGCCCTGTTATAGGAAAGGCAGAAGTCCGCTGAAAAGAGTGCAGACAGTATTCACAATGATGCTGCAGGGACTCTCGGGGTTGAGTTACAGGGAGAGGTTCGGCCGAGGGGCATTTTATTGAGGGGTCGCCCTGTTATAGGAAAGGCAGAAGTCCGCTGAAAAGAGTGCAGACAGTATTCACAGAGATGCTGCAGGGACTCTCGGGGTTGAGTTACAGGGAGAGGTTCGGCCGAGTGGCATTTTATTGAGGGCAGAATGTAGCTGGATTCCGAGCGACGTTTCGTCACATAGAAGTTGCTCTGTGTATTGAACAGCCTGAGAAAGGAAATGGGCTTTACAGAGTCATTAATAATATTTAAAATACAGGTGGACAGTTTGACGAATCTGATCCAATCACGGACAACGGTATCAGGTGGCCATGTCGGTCGGCATGGAGATATTGGGCCGAAGGACCCGTTTCTGTGATCTATCATTCTTGGACTCTGCTCATCGCTGCTGCATCTGTGAACGTGAAGAGATTAATGTGAGCATGCGCTCCTGTAAAACGCTTTATGCTGCGGTCACGTGTTCAAACAAACAAAGTATCTTTTTACTTCAACTGATAATGTCCAGCAGAGATAAACGATGGATTTTATTTCAAGAGAACAATTGACGGCTGTAGTAATGCAAAAAAAAGCTTTTGAATTTCTTTATTCTTATTTTTGGTCCTTTTAGTTTCACTGCAGTTAACCTTGTGGCGATCATCATTCTCAGCCGAAGAAACTGCGGTCTCTCCAAATGCGTCACGCGGTACCTGGTGGCGATGGCTGCGGCGGATCTAATGGTGGTGATTATCGAAGTCCTGTTCTACCAGATGGGTTGAGCAAAAGGATTTAGTTACGGAGTCCTGGCCACCGCTCCGTTCTGCCTTGTCCACTACGTCCTGTGTCACGTGGCCGTTGACTGTTCCGTGTGGTTTACTGTCGTTTTCACTTTCGATCGCTTTGTGGCCATTTGCTCCGCTAAATTTAAATCAAAATACTGTACCCCCAAAATTGCGGGTATAGTGATTGGCGCAATATCGATCGGTTTCTGTTTAAAAAACATCCCATTTTATGTCATATACATGGAAGGCGTTGTTGGTGAGTGGTGACTGGATCTGTTTCGGTAGGCCCGCACTTCTTTTCTCGGGATCGTTTGAGTGGTTTTATTGAGGGGACCGTCTGTTGAATCCGCTACTTCCTTTCTTCCTCATTTTGACCCTCAATGCGTTGACCGTCAGACAGATACTGGCGGCGAGCAGAGTCCGCAGGGGGCTGAAGGGACGGGGAATTTGCCGGAAACAGCGAGATCCGGAGATGGAGAGTCGGAGACAATCCATCATTCTGCTCTTCAGCCTGTCGGCGAGTTTCCTTCTCTGTTGGGCGACAACCACTCTGGTCTTCATTCTCATGCGATGCCTCTACACAGACCTGGAAGTGTCAATCCGGCTTTTTCAGGCACAGTTTTGGGGTTCTGTGATTCAGAATTTCAGCAGCTGCACCAATACATTTATCTACGGAGTGACCGAGACCAGATTCAGAGAGCAGGTGAAAGCTCTTCTGCTCTCCCCCTGTACCTCAGCTTTGAATTTTTTTAGAAGTCTGTACCGCTCAGATGAACGCGTCAAATACTGTTCCAATATCGGAAGTAATTCCACACTTGATCCACAAGGATGGTAATAAATTAAACTCCTGTGTTTTATATCTGCCTTTGTGGATTGGACTTGGGCATTAGATACACTTTGATAGTGAGTATATTGTTTATGGGAGCCGCTTTCTGCGTTAAAACAGCTCCTGAGTTTTCTATATACAAAAAAAAACTGAGGTTTGGAGATGGAACCGGAGCTTGCAGAAACTTTTAACGGTACCTTGATTACCGATAATGCCCTGCATTAAAAATTTCGCCGGCGCTGAAGCATCGATCACATGCGCAGGCGTCAAGATTGATGACGTTTGCGAATATCACGCATGCGCGCAATTCACGAAAGGCCTCGGGAGTACGGCTTCTGGATCGGACTCAGTTAAGTGATTATCTCCGGGCGACTGTCCTAAACACCGACTGAGGGACAATTGCTGTGACATTCCGACACTGTACCCCGCAATCCCGGGACAGTCCTGCTCACCTCCCTGTCTCTCAGCCCCACGATCCGTACACCGACTGATGAGGGAATGGGAACCGATGGATCTCTCAGACAGAGCTGAGCTCCAGCTATCTAAATGCAAGGATTAGGAACTCGGAGAAAGGGAACAAATTAGGGTCTTTTACATAATCAGTTGAGAAAATCACCAGAAACTCAGCATTAGTACACTTTTCCCTAGATGCTGCCTGGCCTGCTGAGTTCCTCCGGCATTTTGTGTGTGTTGCTTGAGCTACCTCCGTTTTTCTGGACTTTTCTGCCCGTGACGACATGTTTTGACCCATTCTCTCTGGGAAGATAATGACATCAAAAACCTTTGTCCTTGGGCAACAAGTAGCTTTCACATCGCAAATGTGCCAGACTCCAATGAGACAGACTACTGCCATTCCCTTCATATTCATTGGCATTGCCATCACTGAGTTCACCACCGTCAGTCATTGGGGGAGTCTTCAGGGGGAATATTTATGTACAATACAGAAACTGATGTGTGTATTGTGGCGATGCAAACGTTGCTGGAGAAATTACAAGTGGGAAGAAGTGGAGTGCTATTTGAAATCTGTCTTTTTAAAGTGTAATTTAGCAGGCAAACCACATATAGGCAATGTGCAAATCCTTCATTACCCATTACAGGCCTGCTACATAGGTTCTGTGAGAGTGCAGATGAACTCGATCGAACTCAAAGGAGATCCAAGTTCCTACCTCTCCAGATAAAATTCACTGTGCACATGTTGTCACTGGGTGAAAGAATGCACAGTACATGATTTATGTGCACAATGGTCATTAGAAATTTGAGGGGACATTGGTGGGAAGGTGGGGAGTCCTCCAGTGTCCCTGATGCCCTCACCTACAAGATGTGTGTTCAGCTGCAATTTAAGGAGTTGGAGCTAGAAATGGATGAATTCTGGATCATCCAGGAGTTGGAGGGGGTGATAGTTAGGAGGTGAGTTACACCCAAGTTGCAGGACACAGGAAACGGGATGAGAGTCAGGAAGGGGAATGAGGGTAAATAGCCATTGCAGAGTACTCTAGTGCTCATCCCCCAAGAACAACAGATAGATAGATAGATAGATAGATAGATAGATAGATAGATAGATAGATAGATAGATAGATAGATAGATAGATAGATAGATAGATAGATACTTTATTCATCCCCATGGGGAAATTCAACTTTTTTTCCAATGTCCCATACACTTGTTGTAGCAAAACTAATTACATACAATACTTAACTCAGTAAAAAAAAAAATGATATGCATCTAAATCACCGTCTCAAAAAGCATTAATAATAGCTTAAAAAAGTTCTTAAGTCCCTCTTCTTAATGCTTCCTCCCCAACACTTTAGAAACTGTTGGGGGGGATTACCTGGCAGAGGAAAGTCAAAGGGGTGATATGGGATTCGATAGTTAGGGGAACAGAACAAGAGGGGACTAATATCCTAGTGGTAATGGTTGCTAGTGGTGGGGTGGGGGGTGAGGGTTAATGTGGTTAAAATAAGTTGTAGGGGGAATGCGAGCCAGAATGACAGAACAGATAGTGGAGAGGGTGAATTGAATTGAATTGACTTTATTACATCGATCCTCCCTATACATTATGTCTCCGTCTAAATTTGCAATGTGTAAAATATAGTCATTTATGATAAATAGTTTGTACATAGGACAGTTAATATAACATACAAATGCAACTGTATCAGCAGAATTAATCAGTCTGATGGCCTGGTAGAAGATGATGTCCAGGAGCCTGTTGGTCCTTTTGCTGTGGTACTGTTTCCAGGATGGTAGCAGCAGGAACAGTTTGTGGTTGTGGTGGAATTGGTCCCCGATATCCTTTGGGCCCTTTTTACACACCTGTCTCTGTAAATGTCCTGAATAGTGGGAAGTTCACATCTACAGATGTGCTGGGCTGTCCACACCACTCTCTGCAGGTTCCTGCAATTAAGGGAAGTACAGTTCCCATACCAGGCAGTGATGCAGCCAGTCAGGATGCTCTCAATTACATTCCTGTAGAAAGTTCTTAGTATTTGGGACCCCATCCCAAACTTCTTCAGCTGTCTGAGGTGAAAGAGGTACTGTTGTGCTTTTTTCACAACACAGCCGGTACGTACACACGAGGAAATCTGCAGATGCTGGAAATTCAAGCAACACACACAAAATGCTGGTGGAACACAGCAGGCCAGGTAGCATCTATAGGGAGAAGCACTGTCGACGTTTCTGGCCGAGACCTTTCGTCAGGGCACAATGTGATATCCTCGGTGGTGTTTATACCAAGGAACTTAAAGCTCTTCACCTTCTTAACCACAGATTGATTAATGTTAATAGGGGTTAGCCTGTCTCCATTCCTCCTGTAGTCCACAATCAGCTCCTTTGTTTTTATGATAATGTGGGAGAGTTTGTTTTCTTGACACCAGTAGGATGTTGTTCAGACCTCAGACAGAGTCAGCAATCAAATGGTTGAGCATGGTGCGATGAATGTGCTGAGCTGTGTATATCACAATGCAAGAAGCACCGTAGGAAAGCCCGATGAGCTCAGGACAGGGAATTATGATATTGTAGCCATTATTGGGACTTGTTTACACCCAACAGTCTGAGGGATTTAGAGGAACAAATTTGTAACGAGATTGTAGACCATGTCAATAAACTTAGGTTTATTCAGTAAGTGATTTTAACTTTACATACATTGACTGGAACTCCCATACTGTAAAAGGACTAGATGGGGTAAAGTTTGTCAAAAGTACCCTTAATCAGTACGTAAAATTCCCAACGTAGAAGTGTGTAATAAGCTGTTAGGAAATGATCTAAGGCTCGTGACAGAATTTAGTGATCATAATGCCATGAGATTCAAAATAAAGATGGAATAAGAGAGGTCTGGACCATGGGTTGAGATTCTATATTGGAGAAAGGTCAATTTTGATGGTATCAGAAAGGATCTAACAAGTGCGGTTTGGGACAGGCTGTTTCCTGGCAATGGAGTACTTGTAAGTGGGAGGCCTTCAGAAGTGAAATTTTGAGGGTGTGGAGTTTGTATGTGCCTGCCAAAATAAAAGTTGAGAGATAACTGGTGCAGGGAACCTTGGTTTTCAAGAGATATCGAGGCCCCAGATATTTTGTTCCTCTAAATCCCTCAGACTGTTGGGAGCTACCAAGACCCATTAATGACTACAATATCAGGATTCCACACACTGAGCTCATCTGAGTTTTTTTAGTTGTCTGCTGTTGGTTTCTAAAAGTTTTTGCTCTATTATGTGCCATCTCTCTGGCTTTATGTTGGCTTTGGCTTCTCATTTTAGCCGCGGTTGTGTCCTCCTGTCTTTCTAATATTTCCACTTCTGTGGAATCACTCAGCTCCCGAATTGCTCCCAGAAATTCCAGCCATTGTTGCTCCATTGTCACTCCTATCTTTCCCTTCCAAACAAGTTTGGCCAGTTTCTCTGTCATAGAAACATGGAGAAGTTCAGTACGGAAATGGGCTATTTGGCCCATCTAGTAAATGCTGAAAAAAACATTTAAGCTGTCTAATGCAACTACCTGCACTGGGACCATCACACTCCATACCCGTACCATCCAGGCTCCCATCCAAACTTCCTTTAAGTGGTGAAACCAAGCTCATATTCACCACTTGTGCTGGCATCTCATTCCACACTCTCACAACCATTTCAGTAAAGAGCTTTTCCACATGTTCCCATTAAATTTTCACCTTCCCCACTTACCCATGACCTCTGGTTGTCGTCCCACCCAACCTCAGTGGAAAAAGCTGCTTGCATTTACCCTATCTATACCCTTATAATTTTCTATACTTCTAACAAATCCTCAATCCAATGTATAATTTCCTCTTTATGTTTAGAGCCTTTTTTACGTGTATAAAATGATGAGGGGCATTGAGCGTGTGGATAGCCAGAGGTTTTTCCCAGGGTTGAAATGGCTAACACGAGGGGGCATAGTTTTAAGGTGCTTGGAAATAGATACTGAGGGATGTCAGGGGTAAGATTTTTACACAGAGAGTCGTGCGTGCGTGGAATGCACTGCCAGCAGCGGTGGTCCAGACAGATACAATGGGGTCTTTTAACAGCCTCTTAGATAGGTACATGGAGCTTAGAAAAACAGAGGGCTGTGTGCTGGGGAAATTCTAGGCAGTTACTAGAGTAGGTTACATGGTTGGCACAACATTTTAGGCTGAATGGTCTGGAATATGCTGTAGATTTATATCTTCTATTTTGAACAGTGAATTAACTACTCTTCTTTAATCTGTATAGGGTCCACAATTTAAATGCCGCTTTTCCACACTCCCAGAGACTCTTTGCCATCTCCTGAGTAAACAGAGATGGAAAAATATTTAAGATTTAAGATCTCCACCATCTGCTTTGGTTCCACATGTGGATTGCCATTCCGGTTTTCCAGAGGACCACCTTTGTGCATTGAAATCTTTTTGCTCTTAATCTATCTCTAGAATCTCAGAGAATTATCCTTCATCTTTTCTGTGAGGGCAACCTCATGCCTTCTTTTAGCCATACTGGTTTATTTCTTATGTGTTCTCTTGCATTTCTTATACTCCATAAGATTCTGCCTGCCTATACCTTTGCCATAAAGCAGCCTGTCCCAAGCAGCCAGATCCTAGTATCATAATTCCAGGCGTTGATCCATGCCCTGAACACATCCACCTTTCCTACGCTGCTCCTTGTATTGAAATATTCAGGGCTCAGCATATTCACTGCATTATGCTCAACTTTTTCATTCCTGACTTTGAGGACTGAACAACAACTATCTCCACAAACACTGTTCAGTTATTCAGGCTCCCATTCCCCCTGCAACTTTCGTTCAACCCCCCCTCCCCCCACCTTACCACCACCTCCCAGCATGCAGCTCTATCACCCCTTTGGCTTTCCTCTCCCAGATCAAAACAAAAGGAGACACATACCAGGTACAGGCAGATAGAAACAAATGGGGTAGTTATGAAATACAGGAAATTCAAGTGAACACTTATGAGTGAAATAAAAGAAGGCATGAGGTTGCCCCAGCAGACAAGGTGAAGGAGAATCCTCAGGGATTCTGCAGATATGTTAAGAGTAAAAAAGATTACATGGGAAAAAATTAATCCTCTGCAAGATCAGAATGGTAATCCATATGAGGAAACAAAAAGGATGGGGAGGTCAAGGCAGTGGATGTTGTCTACATGGACTTTAGCAAGGCACTTGACAAACTCTCATAAGGGAGTTTGGTCACGAAGGTTCAGTCATTCAGCATTCAAGGTGAGATAGTAAATTGGGTGATCAAACCTTGGCAACTCAAGTATTCTCACTTGAAATGTTGTCCTACACCCATTACTGTATTTTGTAAATCTTTTTACAGGTTAAAAATGAGAAGGAATTTGTCTCCAGGGATCTCAAACACGACATGCCAGTTTTGCTGTCTCTGTCTAGATGTTTAAAAAGTGGAACAAGTGATTCAATCGACCATCCTTCCTGCTCAGACTGTGGGGAGGGATTCACTCGTGCATTTGACCAACTGGCACGCCCGTCATTTTACACAGGAGAAAGGCCGTTCACCTGCTCAGACAGTGGGAATGGATTCACTCGGTCATCTCAACTGAAGGTAAGTTCACACTGGGCAAGGCCATTCACCTGTTCTGTGTGTGAGAAAGGATTCAGTCAGTCTTCCCACCTGTGGACACACCAGTCAGTACACACCGGGCAGAGGCTGTCATCTGCTGAATTTCTGGGAGAGAATGCACTCAGTCATCTGACCTAATGGCACACCAGTGAGTTCAAACTGGGGAGAAGCCGTTCACTTGCTCAGTCTGTGGGAAGTTATTCACTCATTCATCTCAGCTACAGAGTCACCAGTGAGTTCACACTGGGGAGAAGCCATTCACATGCTCAGTCTGTTGGAAGGGATTCACACAGTCATCCACACTACAGAGTCATCAGCGAGTTCACACTGGAGAGAGCCCTTCAACTGCTCAGAGTGTGGGAAGGGATTCACTCGGTCATCCCAATTACTGGCACACCAGTCAGTTCACACGGGGGAAAAGCAGTTCACCTGCTCAGAATGTGGGAAAGGATTCACTGAGTCATCCACCCTACAGATACACCAGTGAGTTCACACTGGAGAGAGGCCATTCACCTGCTCAGAATGTGGGACGAGATTCACTCACTCATCCACCCTACAGAGTCAACAGCAAGTTCACACTGGGGTAAGCCATTCACCTGCTCAGACTGTGGGACGAGATTCACTCACTCATCCACCCTACAGAGTCACCAGCAAGTTCACACTGGGGAGAAGCCATTCACCTGCTCAGACTGTGGGACGAGATTCACTCATTCATCCACCCTACAGAGTCACCAGCAAGTTCACACTGGGGAGAAGCCATTCACCTGCTCAGAATGTGGGAAGGGATTCACTAAATCATCGCATCTGAAGGTACATCAGCAAGTTCATGCCAGAGACAGGCCGTTCACCTGCTCAGACTGTGGGAAGACATTCACTCAGTCATCCCATCTACAGAGACATCAGCGAGTTCACACTGGAGAGCGCCCATTCACCTGCTCAGAATGTGGGAAAGGATTCACACATTCACCCCAATTACTGGCACACCAGTCAGTTCCCATTGGGATGTGGCCGTTGTTATGATTCCCTAGGTTTTGTTTGCCGTGGACTGTCATTTTAAGAGAGAGAGAGATTAAGAAGGTGAATCAGTCTGACTTGCAGCTTGTTTACATCACGTGCAGCTTGTTTAGTTTTAACCGAGGGCAAAGACACTCAGAGATAGACGGAGACGAAGAAGGAAAAATGGAAAGATCAAAACAAGGGAAGTGGCGGCCAAGGGTCACTGATCGCAACTTTCCTATGCCCAAAAGGGTGGGTTAATTATCGATTCAGCGTACTCAAATGTGTGGTTGTCACCTCGTTTGATCCGTAGGAGTGGATCTGATTTGGGGTATCCTGTGAAGACCACTGATGTATTAACCCTTACCTGGGTGTGGTGTGGTAATTTACTTGAAGACGATACCCCTTGTGACAAGTCACTTTCCGTGATAATTCGTATGTCGATTTGGAATGATGACGGATAAAATTTACAGCAACTGTTGTCTTGTTTTACCACCATGAAACCTGTGGAATTCGACATAATTGCCTTCTCTCAACATTTACGCTGGATTACAAATATCTCTCTCATCACCTATTCCATGGTTGAACTGAACTTTCATACTTTGCCATCTCAAGACTCCAAGTCTTGTTTCTCCCGAGCTCAATAGTTTTGGAGTTATATTTGCACATATATATACACACAACAATGTTAACTTTTGTTTATCTTGCTTGTTTCTATATTATAAGTAGATTCTAATAAAGATAGTTTTAACTTCAAAAACAGACCCCAGGTGTAGTCTATTGCTGCTGGTTCATTTCTAAAGCGTTATGATTCATAACAAAATTGGGCCTGCGTCCGAGATATTAACAGTTTTGGGGGCATTGTCATTAATTATCGATTTCATTGAGGAAGTCCCTCTGATTTATTTGTGTGTGGAAAATCAGTAGCAATGGATGTTGATAGATGTCAGGAAGCGCCAGCCTCTGAGGTATTAGAGGACGCCAGAAGGATTGAGTTGTTGAGTCTTGCTAGAAGGTTAAAACTTGCTAAGGTGAAATCGACAATAAGGAAGGCACAGATGCAGAGGATAATAGCTAAACATTATGTATCTGAGGGACTGTTTAAAGTGGAGGCGTTTCTTGAAAGTAAACCTCGTTAGCTTGAGCTGCAGAACAGGTGAGAAAAAATAAAGATGGAGGCTGCGGAAGGCAGAGGCAGTTTGAGGCTAGAGAGGCAGAAAAACAGAGGGAGGAAACAGAAAGACAGAGGCTGTTTGAGCTGGAAAAGATAGAGAGATTGCAGCAAAGGGGTCTAGCGTTAGACTCTAGTGATAAGTTTAAGGCCAGTCAGGAAGTTAAATTGGTACCTCCATTTGACGAGGCAGAGGTTGATATATACTTTCAGCATTTTGAGAAGGTTGCTCAGAGTTTAAAGTGGCCAAAAGAGGGTTGGCCTATTCTGTTACAAAGTGTAATTAAGGGGAAGGCCCAGCAAGCCTATTCTGCTTTGACAGTTGATGAAACAGCTGATTATGACCTAGTGATACAGTCTGTGCTCAAAGCTTACGAGTTGGTCCCAGAATCATACAGACAAAAGTTTGGAAATTTGAGGGAATCTGTGAAACAGACATATGGAACTTGCTTATGAGAAGTTTGTGTGTTTTGACTGCCGGTACACATATAAAAATATAAATGACGATTGTAACAGCTTGAAAGTGTTGCTTTTAATTGAAGAATTCAAAGGGTGCATTCGTGATGACATAAAGACCTATTTAGATGAAAAGGATGCTGCCAATTTGCAGGAGTCTGATAGAATAGCAGGTGAGTTTGTTTCTACTCATAAGGATAAGATTATCCCGAATAAGAGATTCCAAAAGAGTAGCAGGGATCACCAGGGTAAACCAGAAATTAAAGCTGGACTTGTGACAATAGTAAGGATGAAGGGAAGCAGTTGAAGGAGAAATATTCTGGCCTCACTTGTTACTATTGTAAGAAAGCTGGTTATATTATGGCTAATTGTTCCATCTTGAAGAAGAAAAAGGAAAAGGATTCAGTCACAAATACCTGTGGTCAGTATGTTGAAGCACCTATCAACCCAAAGGGTTCTGAACATTCTGTTTCAGGCTCAGTTAAGGTCTGAGAGGTCTGACCGTGTTAAGAAGGGCATCGATCATTTTATGTCAGATGGGTTTGTATTAGTAAAGGCAGGGTCAACCCGGGTACCAGTGAAAATTCTTTGAGTTACTGTGGCTTCTCAGTCACTTATATTAGACAGCGTTCTAAAGTTTGGTGATGAGACTAACACTGGTGAGGTAAATCTTATTAAAGTCATTGGGGGCGACATGGTTTCCTTGCCATTGCACAAGGTAACTTTACTGTCAGGGTTGGTTTCAGGACCTGTTAAGATCGGAGTATGCTCCAGTTTACCAGAGGAAGATGTTATTTTGCTGTTAGTGAATGACCTGGCAGATGGTAAAGTTGTTCCTGCAGTGCAGTTAACAATTAACCCAAACACTGACGACCCACAGATGGATTTTAACATTTATCCTTCCTGCGCAGGAACTCGAAGTATGGCTAAAATGTCTTCCGACGCAGACGAGTTAATCGCAGAACAGAACCAAGACTCTGAGTTTGAAGCTTTAAAAGAAACAGCTTTCTCAGATGATGAGATTAAGAAAGTGCCAGTAGGGTATTATCACAAGGATGGAGTGATAATGAGGAAGTGGAGGCCACCTGCTATACCAGCGAGTGAGGCATGGGCAATTGTTCACCAAGGTGTAGTTCCTAAACTTTATAGGACTGAAATTTTAACTTTGGCCCACAGTCTGCCCTCAGGTGGCCATTTTGGAGTGAATAAAACTGTAAACAGGATTATGTAATAATTCTACTGGCCTAATCTGAGGAAAGATGTTGTGACCTGTTGCAGAACCTGTCACATTGGTCAAGTTGTTCGTAAACCTAATCAGATCTCCACAGTGCCCCACTGCAGTCTATATATAACTGCATTTGGTGAACCCTTTTCAAAATTTATAGTGGATTGTGTTGGCCCATTGCCAAAGACTAAATCTGGCCATCAGTATCTGCTAACTATTATGTGTACTGCATCCAGATTCCCAGAGGCAATACCTCTCAGAAATATTAAAGCTAAAACTGTGGCGAAGGCTCTTACCGAGTTTTTTTTTTACTTTATTTGGTTTGCCTCAAGAAATCCAGTCTGACATGAAGTAATTTTACATCTGGATTATTCCAGCAGGTAGTTGATGAACTGGGTGCGAAACAAATTACATTGTCTGCGTACCATCCAGAATTACGATGGGTTCTAGAAAGATTTCATTCTACCCTCAAAACAATGATTAAGACACAATATGTTCCACACTGTCTCTCACTCTCTCGCTCCGTGCCTTGTAAAGGCTTGAAAAATACATCATCGGACGCACGCACACACATGCCAAAAAAAGACATACTGTGTTGAAAATGGAAAAGACTGAGATGAAGGAATATATTTGCTTTTGTTCGCAGTAAGAGAGTTCGTACAGGAATCACTGGGCTTTAGTCCATTTGAATTTGTATTTAGTCATAGAGTGAGGGGACCTTTGACCTTGTTAAAGGAACAATGAATTGATGGGGATGTGCATGTTAACTTGTTAGACTAAGTTTTGAAGTACAACAATGAACTACTCCAGGCCTGTAGTCTAGCGAGACAAAACTTAAAGATTTCTCAAAACAAAATAAGTGTTTGTTTGATAAGCGGGCTTGCGAAATAAAATATCAGGTGGGGGATAAGTTGCTTACCTTACCTCCAATGTTGACGAATCCACTTCAGGCGAAACTCAATGGACCGGATGAAATAGTCGTTCAAATTAATAATGTGAGTTATGTTATCAAAACACCCGACTGACGTAAACTAACACAGGTGGTACAGATAAATATAATAAAGTCTTATTTTGACAAGCAGGCACCATCTGTGTGTGTTGTTGTCAAAACATATGAATCTGGTAACCCTGAGAATGAAACAATTGACTCGTCTGAGAATTTTCACAAGCAAAACATGGTCCCAGTTAAGCTAATGAACTCGGTTGTTCCAGAAAATATTGATAACAGGTTGGCTCATCTGCAGCCAGAGCAACAACAACAGCTGAAGGAATTAATTCTGAAGTTTAAAGATTTATTTCTCGATGTTCCCAAGCAAACCACGGTCGCAATACATGATGTAGATATTGGTCAAGCAAAACCGATTAAACAACACCAATATTGCATGAACGTAGAAAAGTGTAAATTGGCTGAGCAAGGAATAGACTATATGCTGGAAAATGGTATTATTAGTCCTTCAGCATCAGATTGGAGCTCACCCTGCATCATTGTGCCCAAACCTGATGGTAGTGTTAGATTTTGCACTGATAAAAGGAAGGCAAATGTCCTACCCTAGGGTAGGTGATTGCATCAATAAGGTTGGAAAAGCTAAATTTCTTACAAAGATTGATCTATTGAAAGGGTATTGGTGTGTTCGATTGACGGACAGAGGTAGAGAAATTTCTGCGTTTGTGACACCATCTGGGTTGTATGAATACAATGTTTTGCTGTTTGGAATGAAAAATGGTCCAGGAACATTCCAGAGAACGTTTGATTCTGTAATTCGAGGATTAAAACACACAGATGCCAATATTGATGACTTAGTCACAGGTAATGACACTTGGGAAGAGCACATCTCTGCAGTATAAAAGCTGTTTGACAGGCTTTCCCAGGCCAGCCTTACAGTTAACTTGGCTAAGAGTGAATTTGGCCATGACACTGTGACCTGTCTTGGCTATGTTGTAGGTCAAAGCAAGTTGGCTCCTGTTCGGGCAAAAGTCCAGGCAATTTCTCAAGTTCCTATTCTGACTGCTAAGAAGGCTCTTAGAAGGTTTCTGGGAATAGATGGATATTATCGTAAGTTCTGTAAGAACTTTACTGCTATCGCTCTTCCTCTGACTAATCTCCTGAAGAAGGTTGAAAAGTTTGTTCGGACCGAACCTTGTCAGTAGGCATTTGATCGGTTGAAAGTTATTTTTTGAGATTAGACCAATCAATGTAGTATTGTCAGCAAATTTAATTAGCAGATTGGAGCTGTGGGTGGCAACACAAGTCATGGAGAGTAAAGGAGAGGGCCAAAGAGACAACCCTGTGGGGTATGTGTGCTGAGGGTCAGAGAGACAGAGGTGAGGGAGCCCACTCTTACTTCCTGCTGGCGATTTGACAGGAAGTCCAGGATCCAGCTACACAAGACAGGGTGAAGGCCGAGGTCTCTGAGCTTCTTGTCGATACTTCATGCTTTGTATGGCTACTGCTCTGCCTATGACTGCAAGGAACTGCAGAGAACATCAGAGACACAAGCCTCCACTCCATGGACTCTCCCTACACTTCCCTCCCTCGGAAAAGCAGGCCATGTACACAAAGAAGCTCATAACCTGGACATTCTTGCTGCAAATCCGCTCCCACATTGGCGGAGAAATACAAAACCCTTAAGGTGCGTAACACCAGGCTGAAGGATGGTTTCCTGTCTGCAGTTATAAGCCAAATGAATCATTAAATGGACTCGACCTCACAATGTAACTCGACTTGACCCTGCACCATATGTCTATCTGCACTGCAATTTCTCTGCAGCCATAATGCTTTGTTACAGTTATTGTTTTGTCGTATATCAGCTCAATGTACTGTTGTAATGTATCTATCTGTGTGGATGGTACGTCAGGCAAGATTGGCACTGTAGCTCAGTACATGATGATAATAAACAAATTTCCCCATTTTAAATGTGTGGAAATATTAGACAGACTGAGCTTCTGCTCTGGAACCACAGAAGGAAACTGAACTGTTGTCATTTCTGTGGAAAGCAAATATATGGAAGATGCTTCAATCTCACATTACGATCTGCGGTAACTGGGATCAGGTGACCGCTGGTGGGTCTCCCATATCAATATCAGAATCAGGTTTAATAGCACCGGCATATGCCTTGAAATTCGTTGTCTCTGCGGTAGCAGTAGAACCTAATTCTTAACAAAAGATTTTAACAATTGTGATTTAAAATAAGTATATATATATATAGTACAAAAATAAAAATGTATTAAACCATTTTAATTGTGTGGAACTATTTGACTGACAGCGTTGTTGCTTTGGAAATTCTGAAGTGAAGCTGAATTAAACTGTACACATTTATGAGAAGCTCAGATAAATATAAATGGCTAAATTCTCACATAAATGGGTCATACACCCAGAAACATCGGCTGCACTTCAGCACGTTGAAACAGTGAATGAAACATGCAGAAAATATTGCAGGAAAAAAAACATTGTCCACCCACAACGAGAGGACGTGACAGATCCGGATCTCACTGCCTTGTCTGAACGGGGAAAGGTGAAGCTACACGTACACGTAGAACAGTGACCTGCAGATGCTGCAGATCTGCAGAAAAACGTGAACAGGAAACGGGATCAGATGACGCGTGGAGGGTCTCCCACCTGAACCGGTGACTCTGCTCTTCGCCCATCACACACTGCCGGACCCATCCGCCGCATTCCCCACATTATTCCATATTTACACCAGATACATGTCTACTTTTCCACACCATATCTACGCCAAACGCTTTCCCTCCACCCCCAGGTCACAGAGTCACGGGTTCGATTCCCATCCAGTTCCTAAACATAATTCAAGCCCAAACAGGAATTGTTCACGTTTCATTTTAATCGGTTCTGTGTTTATAAACACTAATTTCTATTCACATTCCTCCGGTCTCAGTGGACAGGAACTCTGAAACATCAAGTGAGAAACAGCAGGAGGTGGCCATTCGGCCCCTCTAACCATCAACAAGATGGCGGCTGCTCTTCGATCTCAGCCACATTTTTCTGTCCGATCCTCATTTCTTCTATCCCTTCGGTCTCCATACATCTGCCGGCCTCTTTTCTACGTGATGATGATCACTGAGTCTTCATCGCCCTCTGTGGTGGGGATTTACAGACATTTACCACCCTCGGAATGGAGACATTTCCCCTCATCACAGTCCCGGACAGTCCACCCCCTTTTTCAGAGACTGGGATGCCTGGTTCAACCGGTAATGATGTTGTGCATTTCAATGTGTTCGCCTCTCAGTCCTCGATTCTCTAAATGACATTTGGAGTTATCACATTTGATCGTTCTTCATATGATGACCCCACCGCTCCAGGGATCAGTCAGGTGAATCTTCATTGCGCTCTCTATAACAAATACTCTCTAACCTCTTTGTTCATCCTCTATGGAATTAATATCCATCTTTTGCAGCCCCGTGTTGCCCCAACTACTCACCTCCCACCCTTGTCACTATTTTCACCTTCCACCTCCCCCCTAACCTGTAGCCACCTCTTACTCCCCAGCTCTTGCCCCATCCCCACCCCTCACCTCTTTTCTCTGACTATTTCCTGTCCACACTCAGTCCAGAGGGAGGGTCTCGGCCCGAAATGTTGACGGTCCATTTCCCTCCACAGATGCTGCCCGACCCACTGAGTTCCTCCGGCAATTTGTTCTTTGGTCTGTATAACCCGTGTTAGTATGGGGAGCGGGATTTTACACCATATTGCAGGGTTATGGTTATGGTTAATGGACTTTTCAGTGGGACAACAACATTAATCACGGATTTCATCACTGAATCCAGTGCTGTGAGATGTAAAGTCCTCTGTTATGTGTTCGGCTGTGCCGTGTTGTTGGTGGAGTGGGCAGCGTGGTGTTTGTCTCGATTCGGGTCACAACACCAGAATTGCCAGCGGGGTCCACACACAGTGTATTAGTCAACAGAAAACCTCTCGTCCCTGCAGTCTTTGTCTCCTGGTAAACTCAACACCCTGACAATGTGGACCATAGGTACCCCTTCCTCTCAGAGTCAGGGAATCACTCAGACAGCTGATCGCTGAGATGAATTATATTTATTGGTCATTAAAGTTCGCCCAGATTCGTTTGGACGGATTTGATGTGGGGTTTGGGGTGTCACAGTGAAAGGGCGGGACGACCGAACTTTCTCCGTTGTCCAATCCTCCTGCCAGGTGAGGCGACACTTCACCTGTGAATCTTCCGGGGATCGCCTGTTGTGTCCGCTGCTCCCGATGTGGCCGTCTCCACACTGGTGACACCGGCTCCTCCTCAGTTGTTCCAGGTAGGAATGTTTTTTAACGGGTGTCGATATTTTTCTTCCCATTTGTGCGGGAGGGGCAGATTTTGGGGGTTGATGATCGGGATGCCGTCCGTTTTGATGCGGTGGGTAGGGATGGAGTTTCATTTTTTTTTCTCTCTGAACGACTTTCATGTTTTCTTTGTTTCGTGGTTCTCTGGAGAAGAAAAAAAAACTCAGCGTTATTTATGAATACCTGCTTTGATAATAAATTAACCTTTGAACTATCCACTCAGAGCGGGACTTACTTACTTAGTCACTCAGACAGGAACATTCTGTGAATGCTTCCACCCAATTCACCAATTCCCCTTACACCACAGATATATCTGTCCAGATAATCCCCACACAAGACAGGCTGGAGCCAAAAATATTTACTACATGGCAGACCCTAAAGACAAATTACAAAATAGTCATAATGGCTTACACACAGAGAACAGACAGAAACTGTCCTATCTCCACACATGAGTGCACAAGGAGATAAGCATCCTGAAACCCTAGCTAGCTACCCTGAAGAAGAAATATGGCTCAGCACGGCTTAACACATTGGGTCATCATCAGAAGTTTCTTTCAGAAAAACAGGCTGCTATTTTTCAATATAGAGTTAACCCTTTTACATACTTTATCATTCCCTCCTTTCGATCATTACATGATCAACAAAGCAGTAACTTTTTACAGAGAAAGCAACCAAGTACAGCATTTACTTCTCAGTGGGTAAAAACGGCATACCTCAGTAATTATAACAATGATATGTACAACCATTTGGACATAATGCAATTTCATGCCCCACATATTACCGACAGGTCTTCGAAAATCACCATTTCGACCCTTCGGTGAACCCGTGTAAATCCTGCCCTACTCTCTTGATGCTGCCAGTCTCCTTGGCAGTGTGCTTGGAGAGGGATGTAACGTTAGTAGCCTCATCAGGGATATAGGTGCAGCATTCTGTGTCAATAACAGCACAGGTTCCCCCTTTCTCAGCTGGGATAAAATCTAAAGCCGTACGATTCCGTACGACTGTTTGCCGGATTGCAATCATTTCAGTGGATGTTTCTGTTACTTGGGCCTGTGTCTCCGTCAGGGCCCCTGCAGTATTGTGGCCAGCTCCTCAAGTGCTGTATCCAAATTGATTATCTCTCGTGAATTCCTGGCTACTCCATAGGAGAGAAAAACTATCATCCAAAATCAAGCAGTCTCAGTTATTCCTCTCGGCTGCTGGGCAACTGCAGTTATGGCCAGGATGCATGTTTCCCAGTGTAGGAAGTTCAGTTTGGTGGGGGCCTGCGATACCATCCCTCAAAACACCGACAGCCACAGTCATCTCTGCCTGGCCCACAGTTCCACACTCTCTTCCCCAGGTGTTATTTGAGGAAGCTCGGGCTGAGAGTTCCTCACTCTGGTTGAGCAGGATTACAGACATTGGAATCATAGTTTTACTCAGCAGGCCCCTAGTTCTACCAGTTTGGCAAGGTGTGACAGAGAGACAGAAAGGTGTTAACATGGAGGCCCCCAGAAAGAGATAAACACGAACACCTCTGTTACTTCCTGTAACGGTTTAAATGAACCAGCCACAATAGACCACACCTGGAGTGTGGTTTTGATATTAAAACCACTGTCTTTATTCGTATCTACTTATAATATAACAAATTAAGCAAAATAATCAAAAGCTAAAAGTGTTATGAGGACACATATGTGTAAATATAACTCCCAAACCACTGAGCTCAGGGAATACCAAGCTTAAAGTCTTGAGATGGTAAGGTATGAAAGTTCAGTTCATCCACGGGATCAATGACGAGAGAGAGATATTTGTAATCCAAGGTGAATGTCGAGAGAAGGCAATTACGTTGAATTCCACAAATTCCACAGTGGTAAAACAGGATAACAGTCGCTGTAGGTCTTATCCGTCGTTGTTCTAAATCCACATACGAATTATCACCAGAAGTAGCTTATCAGAGGAGTACTGTCTTCAAAAGGAACTACCACCCAGGCAAAGGTTAACACACAGGTAGCTTCCACAAGGTACTCCCAATCCAGATCCAACCACAAAGTATTACCGACAGTGATTTCCACAGAATATCCCTGGACCAGGTGGAAATATGGCTTGAGAAATGGAAAATGGAATTCAATGCGGACAAGTGCGAGGTGCTGCATGTTGGCGAAAGGTGAAATGTTAAGAGGAACATGAGGGGAACCTTCTTCACACAGACGGTCATCCGGGTGTGGAATGAGCAGCCAGCACAAGTGGTGCATGCGAGCATGTTTTCAACATTTAAGAGGTTCGTGTAGGTATCTGGATGGTAGGGATGTGGGAGTGGGCAGTTTAATTAGTTCAGCACAAACCAGATGGCCCAAATGGCCTGTTTCTGTATTGCAATTTTCCACAAGTCCTTTTAACAGCTGTGCAGACCAAACGTTCACCTCAGCAGGGATTTTTTATATTGCGTTAAAATTGTGGAACTTTAAGTTAATAATACGTGACAGAAAATCCCAGATGCACGTCAAGAAAGACAATTTGCATGAGAGTGTTTCAGTTACTGTGGGGCCAGGTGCCCATGCAGCTCAGCAGGAAGAGGGAATAATACCAATGGAGAGAGTCAAACTGCGCCAGGGTACAAATTGGTGCTGGCAGAAATGCCCCATTGTTATAGAAATTGGAAAAGCATCGGGGAATTAATGATCATTCTAGATACCAACACTCTACCCAGTCAGGAGATGACTTCTCTGTCCAACTTGGGTTCCACCTCATTGTAACAGTGAGGAACAGCCAGATCAAAACTTGCCGACTCAAGCAATCTCATCTGAAATGTTGTCCTACAGCCATTGATGGAATTTGTAAATCATTTCAAAGGTTAAAACGAGAAGGAACTTATTTCCAGGAATCTCAAACACAGCACGCCAGTTTTACTGTCTCCGTACAGATATTTAAGAAGTGGAGCGAGGGATTGAATCGACCATCCTTCCTACTCAGACTGTGGGGAGGGATTTATTCGGTCATCTGACCAACTGGCACGCCCGTCATTTTACACAGGTGAAAGGCCGTTCACCTTCTCAGACAGTGGGAATAGATACACTCGGTCATCTCAACTGAAGGTACATCAGCAAGTCCACACTGTGCAAGGCCATTCACCTGTTCCGTGTGTGAGAAAGGATTCAATCGGTCTTCCCACCTGCCGACACACCAGTCAGTTCACACCGGGCAGAGGCTGGTGATCTGCTGAATTTGTGGGAAAGGATTCACTCAATCATCTGAAGTAATGGCACACCATCGGGTTCACACTGGGGAGAAGCTCTTCATTTGTTCAGAATGTGGGAAGCTATTCACTCGATCTTCCACCCTACAGATACATCAGCGAGTTCACACCGGGGAGAAGCCATTCACCTGCTCAGTCTGTGGTGAGAGGTTCAGTCAGTCATCCAACCTACGGAGTCACTTGCGAGTTCACACTGGGGAGAAGCCGTTCACCTGCTCAGACTGTGGTGAGAGGTTCAGTCAGTCATCCAACCTACGGAGTCACTTGCGAGTTCACACTGGGGAGAAGCCGTTCACCTGCTCAGTCTGTGGGAAGGGATTCAGTAAGTCATCCAACCTACAGAGTCATCAGCGAGTTCACACTGGGGAGAAGCCATTCACCTGCTCAGTCTGTGGTGAGAGGTTCAGTCAGTCATCCAACCTACGGAGTCACTTGCGAGTTCACACTGGGGAGAAGCCGTTCACCTGCTCAGTCTGTGGGAAGGGATTCAGTAAGTCATCCAACCTACAGAGTCATCAGCGAGTTCACACTGGGGAGAAGCCATTCACCTGCTCAGTCTGTGGCAAAGAATTCACTCAGTCATCCCACCTACAGATTCATCAGCGAGTTCACACTGGGGAGAAGCCATTCACCTGCTTAGTCTGTGGGAAGCGATTCAGTCAGTCATCCAACCTACGGAGTCACTTGCGAGTTCACACTGGGGAGAAGCCGTTCACCTGCTCAGTCTGTGGGAAGGGATTCAGTAAGTCATCCACCCTACAGAGACACCAGCGAGTTCACACTGGGGAGAAGCCGTTCACCTGCTCAGTCTGTGGGAAGGGATTCAGTAAGTCATCCACCCTACAGAGTCACCAGCGAGCTCACACTGGGGAGAAGCCGTTCACCTGCTCAGAATGAGGGAAGTGATTCACTCGGTCATCCCAAGTACTGGCACATCAGTCAGATCACAATGGGGAGTGACCGTTGTTATGAATCCCTAGATTTCGTTTGAAGTTGACTGTCATTTTAAGAGAGAGAAATTAAAAAGTTAAATCAGTTTGACTTGCAGCTTGTTTACATCACTCGCAGCTTGTTTAGTTTTAACCGAGGACACAGACACTCAGAGTCAGACGGAGACGAAGACGGAAAAATGGGAAGATCAAAACAAGGGAAGTGGCGGCCAAGGGTCACTGATCGCAACATTCCTATGCCCACAAGGGTGAGTTAATTATCGATTCAGCGTACTCAAATGTGTGGTTGTCAACTCGTTTGATCCGTAGGAGTGGATCTGATTTGGGGTATCCTGTGAAGACCACTGATGTGTTAACCCTTGCCTGGGTGTGGTGTGGTAATTCACTTGAAGACGATACCCCTTGTGACAAGTGACTTTCCGTGATAATTCGTATGTAGATTTGTAATGATGACGGATAGAATTTACAGCAACTGTTGTCTTGTTTTACCACCATGAAACCTGTGGAATTCGACATAATTGCCTTCTCTCAACATTTACGCTGGATTACAAATATCTCTCTCATCACCTATTCCGTGGTTGAACTGAACTTTCATACTTTGCCATCTCAAGACTCCAAGCCTTGTTTCTCCCGAACGCAATAGTCTGGGAATTATATTTGCACACATATATACACATAACACATTTGTTTATCTTGTTTAAGTTACTATATTATAAGTAGATTCTAATAAAGATGGTTTTAACATCAAAAACAGACTCCATGTGGAGCCTATTGCCGGTGTTCGTTTCTAAAGCGTTACAATTCATAACAAAATTTGGAGCTGCGTCTGGGATATGAACAGATTTGGGGGCGTGGTCATTAATTATCGATTTCATTGGGGAAATTCCTTTTTGATTTATTTGTGTGTGGAAAATCAGTAGCAATGGATGTTGATAGATGTCTCGAAGTGCCAGGCACTGGAGGACGCCAGAAGGGTTGAGTTGCTACGTATTGCTAGAAGGTTAAAACTTGCTAAGGGGAAATCGACAATAGGGTGGGCACAGATGCAGAGTGTAGTGGCTGAACATTATGTATCTGAGGGTGTGTTTAAAATGGAAGAGTTGGAGGTGTTTCCTGAAAGTAAACCTCGTGAGCTTGAGCTCCAGTACAAGTGAAAAAAATTAAATGTGGAGGCTGCGGAAAGGCAGAGGCAGTTCCAACTGGAAAAGATAGAGAGATTGCAGCAAAGGGGTCTAGTGTTAGACTCTGGTGATAAGTTTAAGGCCAGTCGGGAAGATAAATTGGTACCTCCATTTGACGAGGTAGAGGTTGATAAATACTTTCAGCATTTTGAGAAGGTTGCTCAGAGTTTAAAGTGGCGAAAATAGGGTTGCCCTATTCTCTTACAAAGTGTAATTAAGGGGAAGGCTCAGCAAGCCTATTCTGCTTTGACAGTTGATGAAGCAGCTGATTATGACATTGTGAAACAGGCTGTGCTCAAAGCTTACGAGTTTTTCCCAGAATCATACAGGCAAAAGTTTAGAAATTTGAGGAAGTCTGTGAACTAAACTTATATGGAACTTGCTTATGAGAAGTTTGTGTGTTTTAACTGCTGGTGCACATATAAAAAATATAAATGATAATTTTAACAGCTTGTAAGAGTTGGTTTTAATTGAGGAATTCAGAGGGTGCGTGCCTGATGACATAAAGAGATATTTAGATGAAAAGGATGCTGCCACTTTGCAGGAGCCTGCTGGATGAGCAGATGAGTTTGTTTTTACTCATAAGGTTAAGTTTATTCCGAATAAGAGCTTCCAAAAGAGTAGCAGTGCTCAACAGTGTAATCCAGAAATTAAAGCTGGGACTAGTGACAAGAGTAAGAATGAAGGGAAGCAGTTGAAGGAGAAATATTCTCATGTTACTTGTTACTATTGTAAGAAAGCTGGTCATATGATGGCCAATTGTTGCCGCCTGGGGAATAAAAAAGGAAAAGGAGGCAGTCCCGAATGCCTGTGATCAGTATGTTGAAGCACCAGTAAACCCATAGGGTTCTGAACATTCTGTTGAGGCTCAGATAGGAAAAAGGAAAAGGAGGCAGTCCCGAATGCCTGTGTTCAGTATGTTGAAGCACCAGTAAACCCACAGGGTTCTGAACATTCTGTTGAGGCTCTGATAGGAGAAAGGAAAAGGAGGCAGTCCCGAATGCCTGTGTTCAGTATGTTGAAGCACCAGTAAACCCATAGGGTTCTGAACATTCTGTTGAGGCTCAGATAGGAAAAAGGAAAAGGAGGCAGTCCCGAATGCCTGTGTTCAGTATGTTGAAGCACCAGTAAACCCACAGGGTTCTGAACATTCTGTTGAGGCTCTGATAGGAAAAAGGAAAAGGAGGCAGTCCCGAATGCCTGTGTTCAGTATGTTGAAGCACCAGTAAACCCATAGGGTTCTGAACATTCTGTTGAGGCTCAGATAGGAAAAAGGAAAAGGAGGCAGTCCCGAATGCCTGTGTTCAGTATGTTGAAGCACCTGTCAACCCAGAGGGTTCTGAACATTCTGTTGAGGCTCAGATTAGGATTTGACAGGTCTGACCCAGTTAAGAAGAGATTCGATCATTTTACGTCAGATGGGATTGTATTATTAAAGGAAGGGTCAACCCCGGTACCACTGAAAATTGTTTGAGATACAGGGGCTTCTCAGTCACTTATATGAGACAGCATTCCAAAGTTTGGTGATGAGACTGAAACAGGTGAGGTAAATCTTATTAAAGGCATTGGGGGCGTTGTGCTTTCTGTTCCATTGTACAAGGTAACTTTACAGTCAGGGTTGGTTTCGGGACCTGATAAAATCGGATTGTGCTCCAGTTTACCGGTGGAAGATGTTACTTGGCTTGTTAGAGAATGACCTGGCAGATGATAAAGTTGTTCCTGCATTGCTGTTGACAACTAACCCAACCACTGACGACCCACAGATGGATTTTAACATTTATCCTTCCTGCGCAGGAACTCGAAGTATGGTTAAAAAGGCTGCCGACACAGACCATTCTGTGCAGCAAGATTCTGATACCCATGATAGCCAAAATCGGGATGCAGGTTATGATGAATGTCAGGGACTTTTCTGCCTTCATTGTTTCAACAGGATTCAGGTAGTAAGTCTGATGAGAAAGATTTATCCCTGTCCAGGAAGGAGTTTAAAGCAGAACAGAACCGAGACCCTGAGATTGAAGCTTTAAAAGAAACAGCTCTCTCAGATAATGAGATTAAGAAAGTGCCAGTGGGGTATTATCTCAAGGATGGAGTGTTAATGAGGAAGTGGAGATCACCTGCTATACCAGCGAGTGAGGAATGGGCAATTGTTCACCAAGTTGTAGTTCCTAAAGTTTATAGGACTTAAATTTGAACTTTGGCCCACAGTATGCCCTTAGGTGGCCATTTTCGAGTGAATATAACTGTAAACAGGTTTATGAAATAATTTTACTTGCTTAATTTCAGGAAAGATGTGACCTTTTGCAAACTTATCACACTTGTCCATTTGTGGGTAAACCCCACCAGGTCACCCCAGTGGCCCCACTGTGGTCTATACCTGCATTCGGTGAACCCTTTTCTAAAGTTATAGTGGATTGTGTTGACCCATTGCCGAAGTCTAAACCTGGCCATCAGTAACTACAAAGTATTATGTATACTGCATCCAGATTCCCAGAGGCAATACCTTTCAGAAATATTAAAGCTAAAACTGTAGCGAAAGTTCTTACCAAGTTTTCTTTTCACTTTTTCTGGATTGCCTAAAGAAATCCAGTCTGATCAAGAAAGTAATTTTACACCTGGATTATTTCAGTAGGTATTTTATGAACTAGGAGCTGAACAAATAACATCATCTGCGTACCATCTGGAATCACAAGGGCTGCAGAAAGTTTTCATTCTACACTCAAAACAATGATTAAGACATAGTGTGTTGAAAATGCAAAGACTGGGATGAAGAAATATAATTGCTTCTGTTCTCAGTAAGAGTCAGTACAGGATCACTGGGCTTTAGTTCACTTGAACTATTTGGTTGTAGACTGAGGGGACCTTTGACTTGTTAAAGGAACAGTGGATTGATGGGGATGTACATGTTAACTTGTTACACTATGTTTTGAAGTTCAATAAAAACTACACCAAGCGTGTAGTCTAGTGAGACAAAACTTAAACATTTCTCCAAAAAAACTGAAGTGTTGGTTTGATAAGCGGGCTTGCGAACGAAAATACCAGGTGGGTGATATCTTATCTTATCTTATTTTATCTCCAATGTTGACGAATCCACTCCAGGTGAAACTCAATGGACCGTATGAAATAGGCTCTCAAATTAACGTTGTAAATTATGTTATTAAAACACCCGACTGACGTAAACTAACACAGGTTGTACACAGAAATATGATAAAGCCTTATTTTGACAAACAGGCACCATCTGTGAGTGTTGCTGTCAAAACATATGAATCTGGTAACTCTGAGAATAAAACAATTGTCTTGTCTGAGACTTTTCACAAGCCAAACGTGGCCCCAGTTAGGCTAATGAACTCGGTTGTTCTGGAAAAAAAAATGATAACAAGCTGGGTCATTTGCAGCCAGAGCAACAACAGCTGAAGGAATTAATTCTGAAGTTTAAAGATTTATTTCCTGATGTTCCCAAGCAAACCACGGTCGTAGTACATGATGTAGATATTGGTCAAGCCAAACCGATTAAACAACACCAATATCGTATGAAAGTAGAAAAGTGTAAATTGGCTGAGCAAGAATTTGAAAATATGCTGGAAAATGGTATTATTAGTCCTGCAGCATCAGATTGGAGTCACCCACCGTTATTGTGCCCAGACCTGATGGCAGTATTAGATTTTGCACTGGTTATAGGAAGGTAAATGCAGCAAGAAAAACAGATGCCTATCCTATCCCTAGGGTGGATGATTGTATCGATAAAGCTGGAAAAGCTAAATTTCCAACAAAGATTGATCTGTTGAAAGGGTTTTGGTGTGTTCCATTGATGGACAGAGGTAGAGAAATTTCTGCGTTTGTGATACCTTCTGGGTTGTAGGAATCCAATGTTTTGCCGTTTGGAATGGAAAAATGGTCCAGGATCATTTCAGAGAACGTTTGATTCTGTAATTCGAGGGTTAGAACACACAGATGGCTATATTGATGACTTAGTCACAGGGGGTGACACTTGGGACGAGCATATCTCTGCAGTAGAGAAGCTGTTTGACAGGCTTCCCCAGGCCAGCCTTACATTTAGCTAAGAGTGAATTTTGTCATGCCACTGTGACTTATCTTGGCTATGTTGTAGGTCAAAGCAAGTTGGCTCCTGTTCAGGCAAAAGTCCAGGCAATTTCTGAAGTTCCTATTTCGGCTGGTAAGAAGGCTCTTAGAAGGTTTCTGGGAATAGTTGGATAAAGTTCAGCAAGAACTTTACTGATATCGCTCTTCCTCTGACTAATGTCCTGAAGAGGGGTCAAAAGTTTGTTTGGACCGAGCCTTGTCAGGAGGCATTTGATCGATTGAAAGCCATTTTTATGTCATTAACCTGTGCTCAGGGCACCTGACTTTACAAAGCCATTTTCTATAGTTGTGGATGCCAGTGATGAAGCTGCCGGGGCAGTGTTATTACAAAAAGATGATGATGATGTTGAACAGCCTGTAGCTTACTTTTCGAGAAAATTCAATCAGCATCAAAGAAATTATTCCACCTTAGCCGGCTCACTTTTGACATTTAAGAAAAACTTGGACAGATATATGGATGAGAGGGCCTTGGAGGGATATGGCCCAGGTGCAGGTGAGTGGCACTAGGCAGAAAAATGGTTCGGCACAGCCAAGAAGGGCCAAAAGGCCTGTTTCTCTGCTGTAATGTTCTATGGTCCTTAGAGAAAGAGTTGTTGTCACTCATCTTGGCTTTGCGGCATTTTGATGTTGATGTTTGTCCTGAGAAGAAACCTCTTGTAGTTTATACTGATCATAAACTGTTGGTGTTTTTGATTAAGGTAAAGGGCAAAACGAGATGATTGTTAAACTAGTGTCGGATTTTGCAAGAATATGGTATTGTGATAATGCATATGAAAAGCACGGACAATATCATTGCCGATTGTCTTTCCAGATGAAAGCTTACAGTTTTAATAGTGAAGCAGAATCTGGTATTTGCATACGATTCTGCAATGTGTTACATGATAACCATACATGCATTAATTTACATACTGTAGCTTGCAGTTAAAATTTTTCTCTTTTAGTTCAGAAAGAAATTTCCTTTGTGGGGGGCGAAGTGTTATGTATCTCTCGGTATCGTTTGCTGTGGACTGTCACTTTAAGAGAGTGCCAGAGTGAGGTGGGGACTAACAATGACGTCAGCCGCTGACTTTCTCAGCTCACTTTTGATTTTTACAGAGAGAGAGAGCTCAAGGAGGCGGGACTGACTGGCTTGCAGCTTGTTTACATTACTCGCAGTTTGTTTCGTTTTAAGCGAGGACACAGACACTCACAGTCAGAAGGACGCAAAGAAAGAGAACAAAAGGATTTGGACAAGGAAGCTAGTGGCCAAGGGTCACTGTTTGGAACTCTCCTGTGCCCACAAGGGCGGTTTGATTATCGATCCAGTGCACATCGAATGTGCGCCTGTCACCCCGAATAATCCACAGGAGTGCATTTTGTTTGGGGAATCCTGTGGAGACCACTTACGTGTTAAACCTTGCCTGGGTATGTGGTGTGGCGATTCACTTGAAGACGATATCCCTGTGAGAAACACGAGGAAATCTGAAATTCAAACAACAACACACACAAAATGCTGGTGGAACACAGCAGGCCAGGCAGCATGTATAGGGAGAAGTGCTGTCGACGTTTCGGGCCGCGACCCTTCTTCAGGACAAACCGAAAGTTAAGATAGTAAGAGATTTTAAAGTAGTGGGGGGAGGGGAATTGCGAAATGATAGGAGAAGACTGGAGGGGGTGGGATGAAGCTAAGAGCTGGAAAGGTGATTGGTGAAAGTGATACAGAGCTGGAGAAGGGGAAGGATCATGGGACGGGAGGCCTCGGGAGAAAGAAAGGGGGGGGGGGCAGATGGAGAACAGGTAATCAACTAAATATGTCAGGGATAGGGTACGAAGGGGAGGAGGAGCATTAACGGAAGTTAGACATTTTAATTACACGTCCCATTCCCATTCTGATATGTCTATCCATGGCCCCCTCTATTGTCAAAATGAATCCAAACTCAGGTTGAAGGAACAACACCTTATATACCGGCTGGGTAGCCTCCAACCTGATGGCATGAACATTGACTTCTCTAACCTCCGTTAATGCCCCTCCTTCCCTTCTTACCCCATCCCTGACATATTTAGTTGTTTGCATGTTCTCCATCTCCCTCTGGTACACAAGTCAGTTCACACTGGGGAAAAGCCGTTCACCTGCTCAGACTGTGGGAAGGGATTCACGGTCATCCGACCTACTGGCACACCAACGAGTTCACACCGGGGAGAGGCCGTTCACCTGCTCCGACTGTGGGAAGGGATTCACTTGGTTATCTCAACTGAAGGTACATCAGAGAGTTCACACTGGGGAAAAGCCGTTCACCTGCTCAGACTGTGGGAAGGGATTCACGGTCATCCGACCTACTGGCACACCAACGAGTTCACACCGGGGACCGGCCGTTCACCTGCTCCGACTGTGGGAAGGGATTCGAATAATCTGCAGGAGTGGATTTTGTTTGTGCTATCCTGTGGAGACCACTTATGTGTTAACCCTTGCCTGGGTATGTGGTGTGGCGATTCACTTGCAGACGAAATCCCTAAAAGCAAACATGAGGTCATCTCAACTACGGGGACACCAGCGAATTCACACTGGGTAGAGTCTGATCACCTGCTCGGACTTTGGGAAGAGATTCTCTCAGCCAAATCAACCAAATGTGCATCATTGAGTTCACAGTGGGGAGAGGCTGTTCACCTACTGTGAATGTGGGAAGCGATTCGCTTATTCACCTAACCTTATGTAACTCTCGCTTCGGCTGGCAGCTTAATATAGGAGGTGATAGCCCCTCCCACCCGGCGAAACTGAAGAAATCTCAATTGGGTGGATGCTGCGTGATGTGTCCACTGTTACAAATCAGTACTGTACCCCGAAATAACAAATGGTACACAATATGTGATTAAACAATTGAGCTTTATAATTCTTATTTTGACTGAGACAAATATGTACAGTGTATCAGTAAAGTTTCCTGTAACATTTGACTTCATTGTGAAGTATTATCTTGCACCTTCTATCTCACTGAGTTTTCCAAGAATCAGTTTCTGTTTGCTGGAACGACAAGAGGTTTTATTGAATGCAGCACCTGGTGGGGTAAGAGTTATAAGCTACGATCATAGGCTATGGCAGGATAGATTCTAGCATTTTGTTACGAACAGTAACACTTTAGAAACGAACCAGCATGAACAGACTGCACCTGGAGACTGGTTTTAGAAACATAGAAAATAGGTGTAGAAGTAGGCCATTCGGCCCTTCGAGCCTGCACCGCCATTCAGTATGATCATGGCTGATCATCTAACTCAGAACCCTGTACCTGCTTTCTCTCCATACCCCCTGATCCCTTTAACCACAAGGGCCATATCTAACTTCCTCTTAAATATAGCCAATGAACCGGCCTCAACTGTTTCCTGTGGCAGAGATTTCCACAGATTCACCACTCTCTGTGTGAAGAAGTTTTTCCTCATCTCGGTCCTAAAAGGCTTCTCCTTTATCCTTAAACTGTGACCCCTCATTCTGGACTTCCACAACATCGGAAACAATCTTCCTGCATTTAGACTGTCCATTCCCTTTAGAATTTTATATGTTTCAATAAGATTCCCCCTCAATCTTCTAAATTCTAGTGAGTATAAGCCTAGTCGATCCAGTCTTTCTTTATATGAAAGTCCTGCCATCCCAGTAGACAATCTGGTGAACCTTCTCTGTACTCTCTCTATGGCAAGAATGTCTTTCCTCAGATTAGGGGACCAAAACTGCACACAATATTCTAGGTGCGGTCTCACCAAGGCCTTGTACAACTGCAGTAGAACCTCCCTGCTCCTGTACTCAAATCCTTTTGCTGTGAATGCCAACATACCATTTGCCTTTTTCACTGCCTGCTGTACCTGCATGCCCACATTCAATGACTGGTCTACAATGACACCCAGGTCTCGTTGTACCTCCCCTTTTCCTAATCGGCCACCGTTCAGATAATAATCTGTTTTCCTGTTCTTGCAACCAAAGTGCATAACCTCACATTTATCCACATTCAATTGCATCTGCCATGAATTTGCCCAATCACCTAACCTATCCAAGTCATCCTGCATCCTCTTACCATCCTCCTCACAGCTAACACCGCCACCCAGCTTCGTGTCATCTGCAAACTTGGAGCTGCTGCATTTAATTTCCTCGTCTAAATCATTAATATATATTGTAAACAACTGGGGTCCCAGCACTGAGCATTGCGGTACCCCACTAGTCCCTGTCTGCAATACTGAAAAGGTCCCGTTTACTCCCACACTTTGCTTCCTGTCTGCCAACCAATTCTCTATCCACATCAATACCATACCCCAATACCGTGTGCTTTAAGTTTGCACACTAATCTCCTTGTGGGACCTTGTCAAAAGCCTTTTGAAAATCTAAATATACCACATCCACTGGCTCTCTCTTATCCACTCTACAAGCTACATCTTTAAAAAAATTCTGTAAGATTCGTCAGACATGATTTTCCTTTCACAAATCCATGCTGACTTTGTCCGATGATTTCACCTCTTTCCAAATGTATTGTTATCACATCTTTGAAAACCGACTCTAGCATTTTCCCCACCACCGACGTCAGACTAACCGGTCTATAATTTCCCGGTCTTTCTCTCCCTCCTTTTTAAAAAGTGGGGTTACATTAGCTACCCTCCAATCCTCAGGAACTAATCCAGAATATAAGGAGTTTTGAAAAATTATCACTACTGCATCCACTAATTCTTGGGTTATTTCCTTAAGTACTCTGGGATGCAGACCATCTGGCCCTGGGGATTTATCTGCCTTTAATCGCTTCAATTTACCTAGCACCACTTCCCTACTAACATGTATTTCCCTCAGTTCCTCCATCTCACTAGACCCTCGGTCCCTTACTATTTCCGGAAGATTATTTATGTCCTCCTTAGTGAAGACAGAACCAAAGTAGTTATTCAATTTGTCTGAAATGTCTTTGTTCCCTATGATCAATTCACCTGTTTCTGACTGTAAAGGACCTACATGTGCTTTGACCAATCTTTTTCTTTTCACATATCGATAAAAGCTTTTACAGTCTGTTTTTATGTTCCCTGCCAGCTTTCCCTCATAAAGATAGATTCTCTCATAATCTTTTGTCGCTTTCCTAATTAAGCTCTTTTTCCTCCTCTGCTGGTCTCTGAATTTCTCCCAGTCCTCAGGTATGCCGCTTTATTTTTGCTAATTTATATGTTTCTGCTTTGGACTTGATACTATCCCTAATTCCCCTTGTCAGCCACGGGTGCACTACCTTCCCTGGTTTTTCTTTTGCCAAACTGGGATGAATAATTGTTGTGGTACATCCATGTGATCTTTAAATGCTTGCCATTGTATATCCACCGTCAACGCTTTAAGTATCACTTGCCAGTCTATCCTAGCTAATTCACGTCTCATACCTTCAAAGTTACCCTTCTTTAAGTTCAGAACTTTTGTTTCTGAATTAACTATGTCAATCTTCATCTTAACTCTTATTATGGTCACTCTTACCCAAGGGGCCTCGCACGACAAAATTGCTAACTAACCCTTCCTCATTGCTCAATACCCAATCTAGAATGGCCTGCTCTCTAGTTGGTTCCTCGACATGTTAGTTCAGAAAACCATCCCGCATACATTCCAAGAAATCCTCTTCCTCAGCACCCTTACCAATTTGGTTCACCCAATCTATATGTAGATTGAAGTCACCCATTATAACTACTGTTCCTTTATTGCACGCATTTCTAATTTCCTGTTTAATGCCATCTCCAACTTCACTACTACTGTTAGGTGGCCTGTACACAACTCCCACCAGCGTTTTCTGCCCATTAGTGTTATGCAGCTCTACCCATATCGATTCCACCTTGTCCAGGCTCATGTCCTTCCTTTCTATTGCGTTAATTTCCTCTCTAACCAGCAATGCTACCCCACCTCCTTTTCTTTCCTGTCTATCCCTCCTGAATATTGAATAACCCTGGACGTTGACCTCCCATCCTTGGTCACCCTGGAGCCATGTCTCTGTGATCCCAACTATATCGTATTCATTAATAACTATCTGCACATTCAATTCATCCACCTTGTTACGAATGCTCCTCACATTGACACACAAAGCCTTCAGGCTTGTTTTCACAACACTCTTAGCCCTTATACAATTATGTTGAAAAGTGGCTCTTGTTGCTTTTTGTCCTGGATTTGCCTGCCTGCCATTTTTACTTTTCACCTTACTACTTTTTGCTTCTACCCTCATTTTACACCACTCTGTCTCTCTGCACTTGTTCCCATCCCCCTGCCACGTTAGTTTAAATCCTCCTGAACAGCAGTAGCAAACCCTCCCCCTAGGACATTGGTTCTAGACCAGACCCGATGAGACCATCCTGTTTATACCGGTCCCACCTCCCCCAGAACTGGTTCCAATGCCCCAGAAATTTGAATCCCTCCCCCTTGCACCTTTTCAAGCCACGTATTCATTTGAAATATCCTCCTATTTCTGCTCTGACTAGCACGTCTTTGATGTTAAAAACACTATCTTCATTAGTATCTACTTACAATATAGTAACTTAAGCAAGATGTATGTATGTGTAAATATAACTCCCAAACTATAGAGCTTGGTGGTGGGTTGGGGGGGGGGGGGCGGAGCGGGGAACAAGGCTTAGAGTCTTGAGATGGTAAAGTATGAAAGTGTAGTTCATTCACGGAATAAGGGATGGGAGAGAGATAATTGTAATCCAGGGCAAATGCAGAGAGAAGGCAATTACGTTGAATTCCATAGGGTCCACGGTGGTAAAATGAGATAACAGTCGTCGTAGGTTTTATCCGTCGCCGTTCCAAATCCACATACGAATTATCACCGAAAGTGACTTGTCACAGGGATCAACAACACACATAAAATGCTGGTGGAACACAGCAGGCCAGGCAGCATCTATAGGGAGAAGCGCTGTCGAAGTTTCGGGTCGAGACCCTTCGTCAGGACTAACCTAAAGGGAAAATAGTAAGAGATTTGAAAGTCGTGGGGGGAAGGGGCAATGAGAAATGATAGGCGAAGACCGGAGGAGGTGGGATGAAGGTAAGAGCTGGAAAGGTGATTGGCGAAAGATATGGAGCTGGAGAAGGGAAAGGATCATGGGACGGGAGGCCTCGGGAGTAAGAAAGGAGGCGGGGGCGGAACACCAGAGGGAGATGGAAAACAGGCAAAAAACTAAATATGTCTGGTATGGAGTAAGAAGGGAAAGAGGGGCATTAACGGAAGTTAGAGAAGTCAGTGTTCATGCCATCAGGTTGGAGGCTACCCAGCCGATTATAAGGTGTTCTTCTTCCAACCTGAGTTTGGATTCATTTTGACAATAGAGGAGGCCATGGATAGACAGATCAGGATGGGAATGGGACGTGTAATTAAAATGTCTAACTTCTGTTAATGTCCATCCTCCCCTTCTTACCCCATATCTGACATGTTTAGTTGTTTACCTGTTCTCCATCTACCACCCCCCCCCCTTTCTTTCTCCCGAATCCTCCCGTCCCATGATCCTTTCCGTTCTCCAGCTCTGTATCACTTCCGCCAATCACCTTTCCAGCCCTTAGCTTCATCCCACCCCCTCCGGTCTCCTATCATTTCGCATTTCCCCTACCCCCACTACTTTCAAATCTCTTACTATCTTTCCTTTCGGTTTGTCCTGACGAAGGGTCGCGGCCCGAAACGTCGACAGCGCTTCTCCCTATAGATGCTGCCTAACCTGCTGTGTTCCACCAGCATTTTGTGTGTGTTGTTGTTTGAATTTCAGATTTCCTCGTGTGTGTCACAGGGATATCGTTTTCAAGTGAATCGCCACACCGCATACCCAGGCAAGGTTTAACACGTAAGTGGTCTCCACAGGATTCCCCAAACAAAATCCACTCCTGTGGATTATTTGAGGTGACAGGCGCACATTCGATGTGCACTGGATCGATAATCAAACCACCCTTGTGGGCACAGGAGAGTTCCAAACAGTGACCCTTGGCCACTAGCTTCCTTGTCTAAATCCTTTTGTTCTCTTTCTTTGCCTTTTTCTGACTGTGTCTGTCTCCTCGCTTAAATCGAAACAATCTGCGAGTAATGTAAACAAGCTGGAAGTCAGACAGTCCCGCCTCCTTGATCTCTCTCTCTCTCTCTGTAAAAATCAAAAGTGAGCTGAGAAAGTCAGCGGCTGACGTCATTGTTAGTCCCCACCTCACTCAGGCACTCTCTTAAAGGGACAGTCCACAGCAAACGAAACCAAGAGATACATAACACTTCGCCCCCCACAAAGGAAATTTGTTCTTGATCTAAAAGAGCAAAATTTTAACTGCAAGCTGCAGTATGTAAAATAATGCATGTATGGTTATTATGTAACACATTGCAGAATCGTATGCAAATACCAGATTCTGCATCACTATTAAAACTGTAAGCTTCCATCTGGAAAGACAATCGGCAATCATATTGTCCGTGCTTTTCATATGTATTGTCACAATACCATATTCTTGCAAAATCAGACACTAGTTTAACAATCATCTGGCTTTGCCCTTTACCTGAATCAAAAAAAACCAACAGTTTATGATCAGTATAAACTACAAGAGGTTTCTTCTCAGGACAAACATCCATATCAAAATGCTGCAAAGCTAAGATGATTGACAACAACTCTTTCTCTAAGAACCATAGAACATTACAGCAGAGAAACAGGCCTTTTGGCCCTTCTTGGCTGTGCCGAACCGTTTTTCTGCCTAGTCCCGCTCACCTACACCTGGGCCATATCCCTCCAAGCCCCTCTCGTCCATATATCTGTCCAAGTTTTTCTTAAATGGCAAAAGTGAGCCGGCTAAGGTGGAATAATTTCTTTGATGCTGATTGAATTTTCTCGAAAAGTAAGCTACAGGCTGTTCAACATCATCATCATCTTTCTGTAATAACACTGCCCCGGCAGCTTCATCACTGGCATCCACAGATACAGAAAATGGCTTTGTAAAGTCAGGTGCCCTGAGCACAGGTTAATGACATAAAAATGGCTTTCAATCGATCAAATGCCTCCTGACAAGGCTCGGTACAAACAAACTTTTGACCCTTCTTCAGGAGATTAGTCAGAGGAAGAGCGATATCAGTAAAGTTCTTGCTGAACTTTATCCAACCATTCCCAGAAACCTTCTAAGAGCCTTCTTACCAGTCGGAATAGGAACTTCAGAAATTGCCTGGACTTTTGCCTGAACAGGAGCCAACTTGCTTTGACCTACAACATAGCCAAGATAAGTCACAGTGGCATGGCAAAATTCACTCTTAGCTAAATGTAAGGCTGACCTGCGAAAGCCTGTCAAACAGCTTCTCTACTGCAGAGATATGCTCGTCCCAAGTGTCACTCCCTGTGACTAAGTCATCAATATAGGCATCTGTGTGTTCTGACCCTCGAATTACAGAATCAAACGTTATCTGAAATTATCCTGGACCATTTTTTCATTCCAAACGGCAAAACATTGTATTCATACAACCCAGAAGGTATCACAAACGCAGAAATTTCTCTACCTCTGTCCAAAACCCTTTCAACAGATCAATCTTTGTTGGAAATTTAGCTTTTCCAACTTTATCGATGCAATCATCCACCCTAGGGATAGGACAGGCATCTATTTTTGTTACTGCATTTACCTTCCTATAACCAGTGCAAAATCTAATACTGACATCAGGTCTGGGCACAATAACGGTGGGTGACTCCAATCTGATGCTGAAGGACTAATAATACCATTTTCCAGCATATTTTCAAATTCTTGCTCAGCCAATTTACACGTTTCTACTTTCATACGCTATTGGTGTTGTTTAATCGGTTTGGCTTGACCAATATCTACATCATCTACTACGATCGTGGTTTCCTTGGGAACATCAGGAAATAAATCTTTAATCTTCAGAATTAATTCCTTCAGCTGTTGTTGTTGCTCTGGCTGCCAATGACCCAGCTTGTTATCAATTTTTTCCAGAACAACCGAGTTCATTAGCCTAACGTGGCCTGAACAGTTATATGGTTATAACTGGGGCCACGTTTGGCTTGTGAAAAGTCTCAGGCGAGTCAATTGTTTCATTCTCAGGGTTACCAGATTCATATGTTTTGACAACAACACTCACAGATGGTGCTTGTTCGTCAAAATAAGGCTTTATCATATTTATGTGTACAACCTGTGTTAGTTTACGTCAGTCGGGTGTTTTAATAACATAATTTACAACATTAATTTGAGAGCCTATTTCATACGGTCCATTGAATTTCACCTGGAGTGGATTCGTCAACATTGGAGATAAAATAAGATAAGATAAGATATCCCCCACCTGGTATTTTCTTTCGCAAGCCCGCTTATCAAACCAACACTTCATTTTGTTTTGAGAAATCTTTAAGTTTTGTCTCAATAGACTACACGCTTGGTGTAGTTTTCATTGAACTTCAAAACATAGTCTAACAAGTTAACATGTACATCCCCATCAATCCACTGTTCCTTTAACAAGGTCAAAGGTTCCCGCAGTCTACAACCAAATAGTTCAAGTGAACTAAAGCCCAGTGATCCTGTACTGACTCTCTTACTGAGAACAAAAACAAATATATTCCTTCATCTTTTCCATTTTCAACGCAGTATGTCTTAATCATTGTTTTGAGTGTAGAATGAAAACTTTCTACAGCCCTTGTGATTCCAGATGGTACGCAGAGGATGTTATTTGTTCAGCTCCTAGTTCATAAAATACCTACTGAAATAATCCAGGTGTAAATTTCTTTCTTGATCAGACTGGATTTCTTTAGGCAATCCAGAAAAAGTGAAAAAAAACTTGGTAAGAACTTTCGCTACAGTTTTAGCTTTAATATTTCTGAGAGGTATTGCCTCTGGGAATCTGGATGCAGTACACATAATACTGTGTAGTTACTGATGGCTAGGTTTAGGCTTCGGCAATGGGCCAACACAATCCACTATAACTTTAGAAAAGGTTTCACCGAATGCAGGTATAGACTATAGTGGGGCCACTGGGGTGACCTGGTGGGATTTACCCACAAATGGACAAGTGTGACATGTTTGCAAAAGGTCACATCTTTCCTCAAATTAAGCCAGTAAAATTATTTCATAAACCTGTTTACAGTTATATTCACTCGAAAATGGCCACCTAAGGGCATACTGTGGGCCAAAGTTCAAATTTCAGCCCTATAAACTCAAACAATTTTCTCAAACAATTTTCAGTGGTACCGGGGTTGACCCTTGCTTTAATAATACAATCCCATCTGACGTAAAATGATCGAATCTCTTCTTAACTGGGTCAGACCTCTCAAATCCTTATCTGAGCCTCAACAGAATGTTCAGAACCCTGTGGGTTTACAGGTGCTTCAACAGACTGATCACAAGCATTCGGGACTGCCTCCTTTTCCTTTTTCCTTATCTGAGTCTCAACAGAATGTTCAGAACCCTGTGGGTTTACTGGTGCTTCAACAGACTGAACACAGGCATTCCGGACTGCCTCCTTTTCCTTTTTTCTTCCCCAGGAGGCAACAATTAGCCATCATATGACCAGCTTTCTCACAATAGTAACAAGCAAGACCAGAATATTTCTCCTTCAAATGCTTCCCTTCATCCTTACTCTTGTCACTAGTCCCAGCTTTAATTTCTGGATTACACTGGTGATCCCTGCTACTCTTTTGGAAGCTCTTATTCGGGATAAACTTAACCTTATGAGTTAAAGGAAACTCATCTGCTAATCCAGCAGACTTCTGCAAAGTGGCAGCATCCTTTTCATCTAAATATCTCTTTATGTCATCAGGCACGCACCCTCTGAATTCTTCAATTAAAACCAACTCTTACAAGCAGTTAAGATCATCAGTTATATTTTTATATGTGCACCAGCGGTCAAAACACATACACTTATCATAAGCAAGATCCATATAAGATTGGTTCACAGACTTCATCAAATTTCTAAACTTTTGCCTGTATGATTCTGGGAAAAACTCGTAAGCTTTGAGCACAGCCTGTTTCACAATCTCATAATCAGCTGCTTCATCAACTGTCAAAGCCGAATAGGCTTGCTGAGCCTTCCCCTTAATTATACTTTGTAAGAGAATAAGCCAACCCTCTGTTGGCCAGTTTAAACTCTGAGCAACCTTCTCAAAATGCTGAAGGTATTTTTCAACCTCTGCTTCGTCAAATGGAGGCACCAATTTAACTTCCCGACTGGCTTAAACTTATCACCAGAGTCTAACACTCGACCCCTTTGCTGCAATCTCTCTATCTTTTCCAACTCGAACAGCCTCTGCCTTTCTGCTTCCTCCCTCTGTTTTTCCGCCTCTCTAGCCTCAAACTGCCTCTGACTTTCCGCAGCCTCCGCATTTAATTTTTCTAACTTGTACTGGAGCTCAAGCTCACTAGGTTTACTTTCAGGAAACACCTCCAATTCCTCCACTTTAAACACACCCTCAGATACATAATGTTCAGCTATTACACTCCGCATCTGTGCCCTCCTCATTGTCGATTTCCCCTTAGCAAGTTTTAACATTTTAGCAATACATAACCACTCAACCCTTCTGATGTGCTCTAATGTCTCAGAGGTTGTCGCTTCCTGACATCTATCAACATACAATGCTGCTGATTTTCCACACACAAATAAATCAAAAGGAATTTCCCCAATGAAATCGATAATTAATGACTACGCCCCCAAATCTGTTCATATCGCAGACGCAGGCCCAAATTTTGTTATGAATTGTAACGCGTTAGAAACGAACACCAGCAAAAGGCTACACCTGGAGTCTGTTTTTAATGTTAAAACCATCTTTATTAGAATCTACTTACAATATAGTAACTTAATCAAGATAAACAAATGTGTTATGTGGATATATGTGTGTAAATATAACTCCCAGACTATTGATTTCGGGAGAAACAAGGGTTGGCGTCTTGAGATGGCAAAGAATGAAAGTTCAGTTCAACCACATAATAGGTGATAAGCGGGAGATATTTGTAATCCAGGGTAAATGTTGAGAGAAGGCAATTATGTCGAATTGCACAGGTTTCATGACGCTAAAACGAGACAACGGTTGCTGTATATTTTATCCGTCATCATTTCAAATCCACATACGAATTATCATGGAAAGTAACTTGTCACAAGGGGTATCGTCTTCAAGTGAATTACCACACCACACCCAGCAAGGGTTAACACATTAGTGGTCTTCACAGGATACCCCAAATCAGATCCACTCCGGTGGATCAAACGAGGTGACAACCACACATTTGAGTACGCTGAATCGATAATTAACCCAGCCTTGTGGGCATAGGAAAGTTGTGATCAGTGACCGTTGGCCACTAGTTCCCTGATTTCGATCCTTCCATTTTCCCTCCTTCGTCTCCGTCTGACTCCGAGTGTCTGTGTCCTCGGTTAGAACTAAACAAGCTGCACGCGATGTAAACAAGCTGCAAGTCAAACTGATTTAACTTTTTAAATTCTCTCTCTTAAAATGACAGTCCACAGCAAACGAAATCTAGGGATTCATAACAACGGCAACTCCCCATTGTGAACTGACTTATGTGCCAGTAGGTGGGATGACTGAGTGAATCCTTTCCCACATTCTGAGCAGGTGAACGGCCTCTCCCCAGTGTGAACTCGCAAGCGACTCTGTAGGTTGGCTGGCCGAGTGAATCACTTCCCTCATTCTGAGCAGGTGAACGTCTTCTCCTCAGTGTGAACTCGCTGGTGTCTCTGTAGGTGGTGGGACTGAGTGAATCCCTCCCCACAGACTGAGCAGGTGAACGGCCTCTCCCCAGTGTGAACTCGCTGATGACTCTGTAGGTGGGATAACTGAGTGAATCTCTTCCCACAGAATGAGCAAGTGAATGGCTTCTCCCCGGTGTGAACTCGCTGATGACCCTGTAGGTGGTGGGACTGAGTGAATCCCTTCCCACAGACTGAGCAGGTGAACGGCCTCTCCCCAGTGTGAACTCGCTGATGTCTCTGTAGGGTGGAAGATCGAGTGAATCGCTTCCCACATTCTGAACAAAGGAAGGGCTTCTCCCCAGTGTGAACTCGCTGGTGTCTCTAGGTCGGATGACCGAGTGAATCGTTTCGCACGTTCTGAGCAGGTGAATGGCCTCTCCCCAGTGTGAACCCGCTGGTGAGCCATTACGTCAGATGATTGAGTGAATCCTTTCCCACAAATTCAGCAGATCACCAGCCTCTGCCCGGTGTGAACTGACTGGTGTGTCCGCAGGTGGGAAGACCAATTGAATCCTTTCTCACACACAGAACAGGTGAATGGCCTTGCCCAGTGAACTTGCTGATGTACCTTCAGTTGAGATGACCGAGTGAATCCGTTCCCACTGTCTGAGCAGGTAAACGGCCTTTCTCCTGTGTAAAATGACGGGCGTGCCAGTTGGTCAGATGACCGAATAAATCCCTCCCCTCAGTCTGAGTAGGAAGGATGTTCGATTGAATCCCTCGCTCCACTTCTTAAATATCTGGACAGAGACAGCAAAACTGGCGTGCTGTGTTTGAGTTTCCTGGAGAGAAATTCCTTCTCGTTTTAACCTGTGAAATGATTTACAAAGTCCATCAATGGCTGTAGGACAACATTTCAGATGAGATTGCTTGAGTCGCCAAGTTTTGATCTGGCTGTTCCTCACTGTTTCAATGAGGTTGAACCCAAGTTGGACAGAAAAATCATCTCCTGACTGGGCAGCGTGCTGGTATCTGGAATGACCATTAATTCCCCGATTCTCTTCCTATTTCTATAAGAATGGGGCATTTCTGCCATCTGAAATTTGTACCCTGGCTCAGTTTGACTCTCTCCATTGGTATAATTCCCTGTTCCTGCTGAGCTGCATGGGTACCTGGCCCCACAGTAACTGAAACACTCTCATGCAAATTGTCTTTCGTGACGTGCATCTGGGATTTTCTGTCACGTATTATTAACTTAAAGTTCCACAATTTTAACGCCATATAAAAAATCCCTGCTGAGGTGAATGGTTGGTCTGTACAGCTGTTAAAAGGACTTAGAGTGAATATTAGCGTTACTTCAGGTTTTTGTGGAAAATTACAATACAGAAACAGGCCATTTGGGCCATCTGGTTTGTGCTGAACTAATTAAACTGCCCACTCCCACATCCCTACCATCCAGGTATCTACACGAACCGCTTAAATGTTGAAAACATGCTCGCATGCACCACTTGCGCTGGCTGCTCATTCCACACCTGGATGACTGTCTGTGTAAAGAAGTTTCCCCTCATGTTCACCTTAACATTTCACCTTTCACCCTTAACCCATGGCCTCTGGTTGTAGTCCCACACCATTTCAGTGGTAAAAGCCAGCTGAAGGGAGTAGGGGGCGACTGTGGATGACAAGGGAAGTCAAGGACAGTATAAAAATAAAAGAGAAGATGTGTAACATAGCAAAGATGAGTGGGAACCCAGAGGATTGGGAAACTTTTAAAGAGCGACAGAAGATAACTAAAAAGGCGATATGGGGAAAAAATACTAAATTCTAAATTCTCCTTCTAAATTCCTGTGTATACAAGCCTGGCTTTCCCGGCTCCTGTTTGATTCTTACTGAGAGAGAGAGAGAGAGGGGCGGAACTATTTGACTATGCAGCGTGTTTACACTTGCTTGCAGCTTGTGTTTACATAGCTCACTGTTTGTTTTATTTAAGCAAGGACAGTCACAAACACAGTCAGCCAGAGAGAAAGAAAGAAGATGGAAAGTTCGAAACAAAGGGCCCAGTGGCCAAAGGCCACTCCTATGGATCTGTTGGTTTGGGAGTATCCTGTGAGGACCACTTTTGCTAACCCTTGCCTCGTTGTGGTAATTCACTTGAAGAGGTACCCCTGTGACCAATCACTGTTGGTGATAATTCGTATAATCCATCTGGGGATTTTGTTGGAGTATCCCGTGGCTACCACTTTTGTTAACCCTTAGCTGGATTCGGGTGTGTTATGTGGTAAACACTTGTGAGAAGGGATATTCTGTGGAAATCACTGTCGGTAATACTTTGTGTGTTGGGTCTGGATTGGGAGTACCTTGCGGAATCTACCTGTGTGTTAACCCTTGCCTAGGTGGTAGTTCCTTCTGAAAACAGTACTCCTGTGATATGATATTTTTGGAGATAATTTGTATGTGGATTTAGAACAACGACGGATAAGACCTACAGCGACTGTTATCCTGTTTTACCACTGTGGAATTTGTGGAATTCAACGTAATTGCCTTCTCTCGACATTCACCTTGGATTACAAATATCTCTCTCTCGTCATTGATTCCGTGGATGAACTGAACTTTCATACTTTACCATCTCAGGACCTTAAGCTTGGTATTCCCTGAGCTCAATGGTCTGGGAGTTATATTTACACATGTGTGTACTCATAATACTTTTAGCTTTTGATTATTTTGCTTAATTTGTTATATTATAAGTAGATACGAATAAAGACAGTGGTTTTAACATCAAAATCACACTCCAGGTGTGGTCTATTGCTGCTGGTTCATTTAAACCGTTACAGGAATGTAACAGAGGTGTTCGTGTTTATGTCTTTCTGGGGGCCCCCATGTCAACACCTTTCTGTCTCTCTGTCACACCTTGCCAAACAGGTAGAACTAGGGGCCTGCTCGGTAAAACTATGATCCCAATGTCTGTAATCCTACTCAACCAGAATGAGGAACTCTCAGCCTGGGCTTCCTCAAATAACACCTGGGGAAGAGAGTGAGGAACTGTGGTTCAGTCAGAGATGACTGTGGCTGTCGGTGTTTTGAGGGATGGTATCGCAGGCCCCCACCAAACTGATCTTCCTATACTGGGAAACATGCATCCTGGCCATAACTGCAGGTGCCCAGCAGCCGAGAGGAATAACTGAGACTGAGCGATTTTGGATGTTCGCTTTTCTCTCCTATGGAGTAGCCAGGAATTCACGAGAGATAATCAATTTGGCTACAGCACTTGAGGAACTGGCCACAACACTGCAGGGGCCCTGACAGAAACACAGGCCCAAGTAACAGAAATATCCACTGAAATGATTGCAATCCGGCAAACAGTCGTACTGAATCGTACGGCTTTAGAGTCTATCCCAGCTGAGAAAGGGGGAACCGGTGCTATTACTGACCCAGAATGCTGCACCTATATCCCTGATGAGTCTACTAACGTTACATCCCTCTCCAAGCACTCTGCCAAGGAGATTGACAGCATCAAGAAAGTAGGGCAGTATTTTCACGGGTTCACCGAAGGGCCGAAATGGTGATCTTCGAAGGCCTGTTTGGTAATATGTGGGGCATGATATTGCATTATGGCCAAATAGTTGTACATATCTTTGTTATAATTACTGTTGTACACTGTTTTTACCCACTGAGAAGTCAATGCTGTACTTCGTTGCTTTCTCTGTAAAAAGTTACTGCTTTGTTGATCATGTAATGATCTAAAGGAGGGAATGATAAAGTATGTAAAAGGGTTAACGTTAAAAAATAGCAGCCTGTTTTTCTGAAAGAAACTGCTGATGATCAACAGATGTACTAAGCCATGCTGAGCCATATTTCTTCTTGAGGGTAGATAGCTAGGGTTTCAGGACGCTCATCGCCTTGTGTGTTCATGCGCAGAGACAGGGCAGCTTCAGTCTGTTCTGTGTGTGTAAGCCATTATGACTATTTTGTAATTTGTCTTTAGGGGCTCCAGCCTGTCATGTGTGGGGAGTATCTGGAAGGATATAGCTGTGGTCTAAGGATAATTGTTAGTCAGTTAGTGGATTGGGCGGGAACGGTCATCGACTGTTCCTGTTTCAGCGACTAACTGAGTAAGCCCCGGGTACCCGGAATAAAGAGTTTGTACCGTACGTTCTCTGGGAGACTTTCTCCGGATTCGACTTCCACAGAATGGGAGTGGTTTTAAAGGGCTGGGCTGCTGGAAGCACAGTACCAGACCTGGAGTGATTGCAACTGGGTCTGACAAAGGCATAACTGGTTCTTCTGAGCACATTCAGTCAAACTCCAACTAAATCCTACCTTCCCTTGTACAAGTATGTAATATCTAAAGGACCAGTGTTTGAGTAAATTAGACTCACTGAGCTTTCTTCCGACTGAATCAATGAGAACTCCGAGTCAGTTGATTCAGAGTTGTTCTCTCCAGTTTATGCTCTCAGTCCTCGGGCTGCTTCACTTGTTGCTGTTCCCTCGTCTTCAGTTGTCGTTTGCCTCCAGTTGGGGTTTTTTCTTCCAATAAACCTCTCACCACAGGTCTAACTTTAACCAGAGAGATAATGAAGCACATTAACAATAAAAAGGAGACCTAAACATTTCTGCTTAATGTTACTAAGAACAACCCTCACTGAAAATTAAAAGTTGAAAGAAGATATAATGATCTCAGTAAGCAATCTTTTATTGTCCCTCACCCGTTACAAAACATTATGGGATAAGGAGGAGCCATCATTCAGTCAGGAACAGAATTAGGTGATTTGATCCATCTGGTCTGCCCCACCATTTAACCATGGCTGATTTACATTCCAACTCCATATTCCTGCCTTTCTCCTGTAACCCTGAAGCTTCTTAACCATCATGAATATATTAATCGCTGTCATAAATATACCCAAATTGCAGCCTCAACCAAACTCTGCGGCAAAAAATTACACAGATCAGACATGTTTTGGCCAAAAAATCTTTCTCATCCGAGTTTTATAGAGAAGCATGTTTTTACTGAGACTGTACAGTGAGATGACAGACTCTGTCTAATGGAAATATCCTCCCCATGTCCACTGTATCCAGGCTTTTCAGCATTCGGTAGGTTTACTTAACATACATCCCCCACCATCCCCACCGTCTCTCTGAACTCCATTGAGCACAGGTCCAGAACCATCAAATGCTCCTCAAACACAAAGCTGATCATTTCTGAGATTATTCACGTGAACGTTGTTAGCAACAACTGTACCGAACACATTTCCAGGAATAACAGACAAATTGATACCGGGATAATTTACAGGGAATAGTTGTGCTTCCTTTACTGTTCTACTATCACAGACGACTAATTTTCATTTCCAGGTTAAATCAGGCACATTTCAGGAAATATAAACCAGTCCAGGGTGAATGTAATTGTAACCCCCTGGGTCGCCTCAGGCTCGCTCAGCTCGTTCTCATCCAGGGGGAGCAGCCTTCGGCCCCACAAAACTGGGTAATCAGCTGGTGTGGATGCTGTGTGATGCCCCCGCCTCGCCAAAGAACAAACAGGACACCATATGCGATTAAATGAATACAATTTATAAAGTTTACTATAACTGATTAATAACCATACAGTATATATGAAGGAAAAGAAAATAACGAAAAGGCGCCAAACTTATCAAAGTCCAAACCACTTCGTGCACAACCGTTGGAGCTCAATTACTGAAGTCTTCTGGCCACCATTCGATCCCCTCCGAACTCCTCGACTCGCAGCTTAGGACCATCCGAAGTGGTCAACCAAGCACATCTAGCTTCATCTCCTCTTCACGGGAGACCTCCTGACCTTGGACCCCTGCTTGGGGTCCGTTCCTCGCCCAGTTTACAGCATCGCGTCCTCTCTCTCTTACCCCCTCGCGCCGACTCTCCAAAAGCCCGCCAACAATAGCTTACAGACTCAGAAGAAAGAAAAGCATTAATCCCAATTGGTTTACAAAGGAATACAATTCTCGTTATCAGTAAATTTTAGCCCAAACAAGCTTCCAGCACTCTCTCGCAACAAAGAAGCATTCCTACTTTTAACAAAACAAAGAAGCCATTTTGATTAACGTACGCAGTAACAAAGAAAAAGAAGAACCCTCCCTTTACACTCTCTCCCCAGCAAATAAAACTCATGTCCTCATGACTACTAAATAACTCGCCTACCATTCCTGCCAACACAAACCCTAACCCAGGCACAAACATTGATGTTGCTCCCCAAACAGTAATCCTCACGCCCTGTTCCTCAGGTGCTACATAGGCCAAATTCTCTGGGAGTTTCCTAACCCTCTGAGACCTCCGTACCCCCTTACTTAAACCCTTCAGGCTTGGACACAACTGGGGATACCTCGGGCCCGCTACCAACTCCTCTCTCAACCTCTCACTCATGCCCCCCACTGCACACAGCTAACCCTCCCCACTGCACCTGACTCAGTGGGAGAAGGGCCAAAGGTCTCTTCCTCAATCGAGGAAAAGTCAGCAAAAGGCAGCATGTACCACACATCCCGGACATCCATCTAATCTGTATTCTTCCTCATTTCCGCGAACGGTAGCTGCTGTTTGATCTTCTCCAAACTGAAACACGTGGCCTGCACAGCTCCTGCAGTCTCTTCATCCTCCTGCAATCGAGACATCAGCTTCTTCTCTGGTTCCTGCAACTCTCGCCACAGGCTCAGCAGTTGTGACTCAAGCATCCCGGCCACCTCAATCTGGGACACAGTTACTCCAACAGCTTCTTCCACCCCGACCCGAAAAGCAGCAGTTAAAGATTGGTCAGCCTCCAGTTCAGTATTCACTGCACTTCTCTCCAGCTTTTTCTCCCTCATGACTTCCTTCAGATCAACTTTCTCCAGTCTCTCCGTTTTCATTTCAAACTTGATTCCGTAGAGACAGTCACTCACGAGCTGCGACCTTCACCAGCCCTGGCACGTGTCCAATAAAAACTGAGAACTCTGTAGTTCTCAGCCGCTCCTGCAACGACCTCACTTCATATTCTTCCGAGGCAAATCCAAATACCAGGTGGTCATCCACATCTGCCAAAACTCCAAACGCCTCCACATCCCCCATGATCTTCCACATGCCCCGCGGGAAGGTTGCAAGGGCTCCGGATATGCCCTGTCGCATCTTTTCGTACCGAAAGAATCCTAGGGGACCTATAACGGCCGTCTTCTCCTTGTCAGCCTCACTCATCGGGATCTGGCCACATCCACTCCTCAGATCCAGCACCTTAAACCACTTCGCAACACTCAGTCAGGCCATCGCCTCTTCGGCCCTCAGGGCCGTATTCTGATCACCGACAGTGCGCCTCTTCAGCGCACTATACTCCTCACTCACGCTGCTTAGCTCTCCCACGGCTTCAGGGCCCAGTCGCCGCGACCTCTCTCTCACCGAGGTGTCTTCAGCGGTCAACTCCCCTCCCTCGTGGTATTTCGGAGCGTCCACTTCGAGGGTTTCACCCTCAGATACTTGCCCCAGGACGTACCACCACCGGCTCTCGTTTGAATTCAGTACACAAGTCTATTACACAATATCTCCCGCCACAGATATGGCCCCCTCCCCCCCCCCCCAGCTGCGGCATTTGACCTCCAATCGAACCAAATGCATTTCCCCCCGCTTTCCCATAACTGGCAGTCTATTACCATGGCTATTACACAAGTCCTCACAAGCAGCTCGAAACTCTGGGTGCATCGAAAATGCCTCCAAACAGCTCTCACCCGCCTCCTCCGGGCAGGCCCCCAGGCGTCTCTACACCAGCAGGGTGTTGGTCCCCTCCAGAATCGAAACGCTGCCCGTCTCAACATTGTCCGGACACATCGGCATTGACGATTCACGAACCTCAGGCAACCCCGCATTGGCCTCTAAGAACTCCATTTTCACTGACCAATAATCGTCGTCTGGATGATCACCGGCACTGGAACACCAAATCTCCAGTGCCCTCATTGTCGTCAAGGGAAAATGCTTCCAATACCGGTTGTAAAACGAACTGTACAGCAACTTGACCTGCGTCCCGGTGTCGAAGATGGCTTTAACGGGGCTTCCATCCATCCATAACGACACCCGAGTACGTGGTCCCTCTAAGCCTTCAGGAATAGGGTCTGTTCCTTTCGGGAGTTCCTTGGTACATTGCTGGGAACGTGCTCCCGCAGAGACCCGAAGCCGTTCCCCCACTGGGCCTCCTCTAACTTTCCTGACAGCTCTCGAATCAACTGCACTACTGAGGGAGGAGTTGATCCCCTTGACAGATCGCCCTGGCACCGCAAGCAATCTATCTGCCCCCTAGCCAAAAGGGTTACCCTAACAACTTTCCACCAATCTTCTGCCACAGATATGATAAGCCCCCCAGCTGCGGCATTTGACTTCCAGTCGAAACAAACGCATTTTCCCACACTTTCCCAGAACTGGCAGCTGTCACTTCGAGGTAATTGCACCCGACAGTTCTAACTACGTCACCAGCCCGCCTACTCAAACTTTCAACCAATCCCTGTCGCTTTCCCTCAGCCAAGCACTGCCACTCATCCAACAACTGAGAGGTCCGCTCCGCCCACGCCTCCGCCCCTTTAGGACTAGACATTATTCCAACAACCGAACGGAACCCACCACAGCTGAAATATACCCACCAGTCCTTCCCCGCTCTCTTAACAGCATGGACAGCACATGGCCCCACCACCTTTTCGTCAACGCTATTCGGAAATCGAACAACGCCCACCAACAGCCACCCCACCCAACGCACATGCAGAGATAGCCAGCAAACGCACACCCGGAAAGGCACACCAGCTCTTCGCCGCAGGCATGATTTAAAGGTAACTCTCTTTCTCAACCATTGGAATGATTTAAAGAGGGCGATCACACAGCTTCCACAGAAATCAATCCCGGACGAGCAGCCCACAATGTAACCCCCTGGGTCGCCTTAGGCTCGCTCAGCTCGTTCTCATCCAGGGGGAGCAGCCTTCGGCCCCGCCAAACTGGATAATCAGCTGGTGTGGATGCTGTGTGATGTCCCCGCCTCGCCAAAGAACAAACAGGACACTATATGCGATTAAATGATTACAGTTTATAAAGATTACTATAACTGATTAATAGCCATACAGTATATATGAAGGAAAAGAAAATAACGAAAAGGCGCCAAACTTATCAAAGTCCAAACCACTTAGTGCACAACCGTTGGAGCTCAATTACTGAAGTTTTCGGGCCACCATTCGATCCCCTCCGAACTCCTCGAATCGCAGCTCAGGACCATCCGAAGTGGTCAACCAAGCACATCTAGCTTCATCTCCTCTCCTCGGGGTACCTCCCGGCCTTGGACCCCCGCTTGCGTCCGTTCCTCGCCCAGTTTACAGCATCGCGTCCTCTCTCTCACACACCCTCGCGCCGGCTCCCCAAAAGTCCGTCAACAATAGCTTACAGACTCAGAAGAAAGAACAACATTAATCCCAATTGGTTAACAAAGGAATACAATTCTCGTTATCAGTAAATTTTAACCCAAACAAGCTTCCAGCACTCTCTCGCAACAAAGAAGCTTTCCTACTTTTAGCAAAACAAAGAAGCCATTTTGATTAGCATACACAGTAACAAAGAGAAAGAAGGAACCCCGCTTTGCAATTCTATAATTTTGTTAGCAATCATCTGTCCGCCATCATTTATCACTGAGAGTGCCCATTTCAAGCGCATGGCTTTGCAGCTTTCTCTGTACGGCTGTTATTCTCTGGCTCCGGGATGAACTAAATTCCTATCATTCTGCACTTCAGTAGCAGTGTTCTCCTCTTACCGGGGATCTGACCCTGCAGCGCCGACGTCTTTACAGAACAAAACCACCTCGCTAATTTAATTGATACCGCAGGTTGTAAGTTCTTCTTGTTCAAGGGTAATCCCTTTATATCTGTATTTTATTGGGCTTTGAAGAGTCAGGGCGATAGTTTTCAAAACGTAGCTTTGAATTGAGCAGAAAATATGTTGAATGTTTTCAATTGTCTGCCACTCGTGAACAAGGGACATTTTGACTAAAACCTGCTTTTAATTGCATTGCATTGACACCGCATTCTCTGAGAGGCAGATCGTCAGAAACAGCCCGTGCACATTGAAAAAAAACCCTGAAGTTAGAGCGATAGCGAGCTTTTCGGAACTGGCATCGAAAGACTATGCATGCCGGTAAAGATCAGTCATTACTGAAAAGATTGCCAACGTAGGTGTGTGACGCATTTTGACACACTGCTCGTGCAGTCTTCTTCTTTTCTGCCTGCCTCTCCCTTCCATTCATAATGAAAGCGGGGAGCTGATATATAGGAGCGCGCAGAATATGTGAATGACGTGAATGGATTGAAAAATTGTCAGCAGAATTTCTGAAATGAAAGACAAACTTAGCTAATAAATATTGTGTGAGGGAGAACAGGGGTAACAAGATGCACGCATGCTGAGCTCGTTGACTTCATTAACATTGCCTCCAACTTTCACTCTGCCCTCAAATTTACCTGGTCAATTTCCGACACCTCCCTCCCCTTCCATGATCTTTCTGTCTCCGTCTCTGGAGACAGGCCTATCTACTGATATCTACTACAAGCCTACGTACTCTAACAGCTACCTGGAATATACCTCTGCCCACCCTGTCTCTTGCAAAAATGCTATCCCTTCTCACAATTCCTCCGTCTCTGCCGCATCTGCTCTCAGGATGAGGCTTTTCATTCCAGGACGAAGATGTCTTCCTATTTTAAACAAAGGGGCTTCCCTTCGTCCACCATCAACTCTGCTCTCAAACGCATCTCCCTCATATCCCGCACATCTGCCATTACCCGATCCACCCGCCACCCCACTCGGGATAGGGTTCCCCTTGTCCTTACCTCTGTTACGGATTCAGCAACAATAAATATATAAGTATATATTAAACACTGAAAAACAAACCCCCAAAAATAAACAAATCACTAACGTAACCAGAAATCAGCTGCTGTGCGGCAGCTTAAACAGTTCTTAAAGCAATGAAGCTTAAACAGTTCTTAAAGCGATGTTGCAAAAACAGTTTTTCAAAGTAGTATTGCAAAAGTTCAAAATGCTTACAGTCCATTTAAGGGAGAGACTTTTTAAGACGATTTAAATTCTCCTTCACGTCGTGTCGTTGCGGTTCCCAGTCGAACTATACTTTTCCCAAGGAGAATTTACGAAGATGGAAAATGAAACGGCTTCAAGGCACTGACCTTTCCTTTACAAAACTGTTCCCAATCCTTTCTGCTATTTCACAGGGATTAACACGAGCATAGTCAACGAATTCCTTCCGAATGAGGATCAAACAAGGTCGAACCTGTTTCACCGCCGAAATCGACTTTCCTCGATTTTTCAACTCCCGAACTCCGATCTTCACTCTCCACTGATTCTCAACTAGCAGTATTATAAAGAAACTGCTGGCAATGATCTTTTAAACTTTAGGCATTAAATAAAAATCCATCTTTCAACTAAACTGCGTCATAATATGAAATCACGCAGTGGCATGAAGTCAACATGGGCAAATCTAGCCACGAACTGCCCCTCCTCACAGGGAGGGGTCTTCCTTTTGTACCCTGGAAAAAAAACCTGTCACATGACCTCTACTGGCGGAAAAATGACGTCACTCCACCATCACAAGACCATTACCTCAAGTCCAGTATAGCTTCAACACCTGTCACGTGACAAGTACACCACTGTCACGTGTCACGGGTACGTAACACCTACCACCCCACCAGCCTCCAGGTCCAACGTATAATTCTCCGTGACTTCCGTCACCTCCAACGGGATCCCACTACCAAGCATATTTTTCCCTCCCCCCTTCTGCTTTTCGCAGGGATCGCTCGCTACGCGACTCCCTTGTCTGCTCGTCCCCCCTCCCCATCCTTTCCCACCAATCTCCCTCCTGGCACTTATCCTTGTAAACGGAACAATTGCTACAATTGTACTTATATTTATTCCCTCACCACCATTCAGCGCCCCACACAGTCCTTCCAGGTGAGGCGACGCTTCACCTGTGAGTCGGCTGGTGTGGTATACTGCGTCCGGTGTTCCCGGCGCGGCCTTTTATATATGGGTGAGACCCGACGCAGACTGGGAGACCGTTTCGCTGAACACCTACGCTCTGTCCGCCAGAGAAAGCAGGATCTCCCAGTGGCCACACATTTTAATTCCATGTCCCATTCCCATTCTGATAAGTCTATCCATGGCTTCTCTACTGTCAAAATGAAGCCACACTCAGGTTGGAGGAAAAACAATCTTATAATCCGTCTGGGTACCCTCCGACCTGATGGCATGAACATTTATTTAACTTCCGTTAATGCCCCTCCTCCCCTTCTTACCCCATCTCAAATTTATTTATTCCCGCCCCTTTTTCTCTCTCTCTCTGCTCCTTTCACAATCACTCCTTGCTTGTTCTCCATCTCCCTCTGCTGCTCCCCTCCCCCATTCTTTCTCCCTAGGCCTCGAATCATGATCCTTTCCCTTCTCCAGCTCTGTATCCCTTTTCCCACTCACCTTTCTAGTTCTTAGCTTCACCCCTCCTCCTCCTATCTTCTAACATTTCGGATTTCCCCCTGCGTCTCCTACTTTCAAATCTTACTATCGTTTCTTTCAGATTGTCCTTACGAATGGTCTCCGACTGAAACTTCGTCTGTACTTCTTCCTATAGATGCTCCCTGGCCTGCTGCGTTCCACCAGCATCTTTTATGTGTTACTTGAATTTCCAGCATCTGCAGATTTCTTCGTGTTTACAGTACTCCAAGTGGGGTCTGAACAGGGTCCTATATGGCTGCAATGTTATCTGTCGGCTCCTAAATTCAATACCACGATTCATTAACGCTAATACACCTTACGCCTTCTTAACCACTGAGTCAAACTGTGCAGCGTTGAGCGTCCGATGGACTCGGGCCCGGACCCCAAGATCCCTCTGACCCTCCACACTGCCAAGAGTCTTACCATTAATACTATATTCTGCCATCATATATGACCTACCAAAATGAACCACTTCACATTTATCTGGATTTAATTCCATCTGCCACTTCTCAGCCCAGTTTTTCATCCTATCAATGTCTCGCTATAACCTCTGGCATCCCTCCACACTATCCACAACAACTCCAACCTTAGTGATATCAGCAAACTTACTAACCCATCCCTCCACTTCCTCATCCAGGTCATTTATAAAAATCACGAAGAGTAGGAGTCCCAGAATAAATCCTTGAGGCACTCCACTGGCAACCTTCCTCCATACAGAATATGACCCGACTATAACCTCTCTTTGCCTTCTGTGGGCAAGCCAGTTCTTGATCCACAAAGTAATGTCATCCTGGATCCCATGCCTCCGTACTTTCTAAATAAGCCTTGCATGGGGTACCTATCAAATGCCTTGCAGAAATCCAAATACACTACTTCTACTGCTCTTGTTTCATCAATATGTTTAGACACGTCCTCAAAATAATTCAATCAGGCTTGTAAGGCACGAACTGCTTTTGACAAAGTCGTGCTGACTATTCCCAATCATATTATACCTCTCCAAATATTCATAAATCCTGCCTCTTAGGATCATCTCCAACCACTGAGATAAGACTCACTGGTCTATAATTTCCAGGTCTATGTCTACTCCCTTTCTTGAATAAAGGAGCAACATTCGCAACTCTCCAATCCTCTGGATCCTCTCCCGTCCCTAGTGATTGCCTTAGCAATCTCCTCTCTCGCCTCTTACAGTATCCTGGGGTACTTTCCATCCGGGCCCGGCGACTTATCCAACTTGATGTTTTCCAAAAGCTCCAGCACATACTTTTTCTTAATATCTACATGCTTAAGTTTTTCAACCTGCTGCAAGTCTTCACTATTATCACGAATAGCCTTTTCCACAGTGAATACTGAAGTATTAATTACCTCTGCTATTTTCTCCGTTTCCATACACACTTTCCCACTGTCACATTTGATAGGCCCTATTCTTTCACGTCTTATCCTCCTGCTCTTCACATACTTGTAGAATGCCTTGCGGTTTTCCTTAATCCTGCCCGCCAAGGCCTTCTCATGGCCCCTTCTGGCTCTCCTAATTTGCTTCTGAAGCTGCCTCCTGTTAGCCTGATAATCTTCTAGATCTGTAACATTAACTAGCTCGCTGAACCTTTCGTAAACTCTTCTTTTCATCTTGACCAGGTTTATTACAGCCTTTGTGCTCCACGGTTCCTGCACCCTACCATAACTTCCCTGTCTCATTGGAACGTTGCTATGCAGAACTTCACACAAATATTCCCTGAACATTTGCCACCTTTCTTCCGTACTTTTCCTTGAGAACATCTGTTTTCAATTTAAGCTTCCAATTTTCCTGCCTGATAGCCTCATAATTCCCCTTAGTCCAATTGAACGCTTTTCTGACTTGTCTGTTCCAATCTCTCTCCAAAGCTATGTTAAAAAAGATAGAATTATGATCACTATCTTCAAAATTCTCTCCCACTGAGAGATCTGACAGTTGACCAGGTTTATTTCCCAATACCAATTCAAGGACAACCTCTCCTCTTGTAGGCTTATCTACATATTGTGTCAAGAAACCTTCCTGAGCACACCTAATAAACTCTACCCCATCTATACCCTTTGCTGTAGCTAGATACCAATAAATATTTGGGAAATTAAAATCTCCCAACACGACAACTCTGTTATTATTACACCTTTCCAGGATCTGTTTTCCTTTCTACTCCTCCATATACCTGTTACTATTGAGCGGCCTATAAAAACACCCAGTAAAGATATTGACCCCTTCCTGTTCCTAATCGCCAACCACAGAGACTCCGCAGACAATCCCTTCATGACTTCTACCTTTCCTGTAGCCGTGACACTATCTTTGATCAACAGTACCATGCCCCCACCTCTTTTGCCTCCCTCCCTGTCCTTCCTGAAACATGTAAAAACTTGAAGTAACTATTCCTGTCCCTGAGCCATCCAAATCTCTGTAATGGCCACCACATCATATCTCCAAGTACTGATCCACGCTGTGAGCTCATCCGCTTTGTACATAACACTCCTTGCGTTAAAATATACATTTCAAACCTTCGGTCCCTTCTCTATCACCTACCTATTCTCCTTCACACTCTGTCTCCTATCTGTCTCTATTTGAAAGCCAGACGCCTCTTCCGCAGTTTGGCACCTGAGAACATTTTTATCACATACAATCCTTTGATTTCTGTCGATACAAGCAGTTCTCGCAAGATACTTTATCCTCCTCCACCTCATCATCTGTTCTAACACTCTGGTTCCCCTCCCGCTGCAAATCTAGTTTAAACACCGCCAGAGCAGCACTAGCTAACCTACCTACAAAGATGTTAGTCCCCTTCCAGTTCAGGTGTAAAGCGTCCCGTCGGAACAGGTCCCACCTTCCCTGGAAGGAAGCCCAATTGGCCAGAATCATTAAGCCCTCCCTCCTGCTCCATCGCCTTAACCACGTATTTAGCTGCATTATCTTCCTATTCTAGCCTCACTAGCACGTGGCACGGGGAGCAATCCTGAGATTGCAACACTGGAGGTCCTGTCCTTCAACTTTGCACCTCACTCCCTGAACTCTGTTTGGAGGATCCCTCCTCCTTCCTACCCACGTCGTTGGTCCCTACTCGGCCAACATCCGGCTGCTCACCCTCCCTCCTGAGAATACTGAGAACTTGATCCGAGACATCGCGGACCCTGGCACCAGGGAGGCAACAGACCATCCGAGATTCTAAATCTCTCCCACAGAACCTCTTATCTGTCCTCCTAACTATCGTATCCCCTATCACTACTGCTCTCCTCTTTTCCCTCCTTCCTTTCTGATCTGAGGGTCTAGTCTCCGTGCCAGAAACGCGGCCACTACAACTAGTGCCTGGTAGGTCGTCCCCACCAACAGTATCCAAAACGGTATACTTATTGTTGATGGGAACTGCCACAGGGGGATCTGCTCTTCCTGTCTATTCCCCTTCCCTCTCCTGAGTCATCCAGCTCCCTGCCTCCTGACATTTAGGGGTGATTATCTCTCTGAAACTCCTGTCTATTTCTGCCTCTGCCTCGCAAATCCGAAATCATCCAGGTCCAGCTCTAGTTCCCTAACACGGTTTGTCAGGAGCTGCAGCTGGATGCACCTTTTACAGGTGTAGTCATCAAGGACAATCGTGCTTGCCCTGACTTCCCACGTACTGCATACGGAGCACTCGACTGCCCTAACTGCTGCCTCCATTACCTACTTCTAAGCTAATTAGATTAATTAAAGGACTTTACCCAGCCTTACCTCACTGGGAGCGAGCTCGTCCTCAGCCTCTGCTCACTTATTCCCACTGTCACAGCGGTATATACATAAGCGACCAGTATATCTCAGACTCACTCTCTCAGGAGTATATAAATAAACTGACCAGTGTCTCTCAGACTCACTCTCTCAACAGTATATACATAAACTGACCAGTGTCTCTCAGACTCTCTCTCTCAGGAGTATATAAATAAACTGACCAGTATCTCTCAGACTCACTCTCTCAGGAGTATATAAATAAACTGACCAGTATCTCTCAGACTCACTCTCTCAGGAGTATATAAATAAACTGACCAGTGTCTCTCAGACTCACTCTCTCAACAGTATATACATAAACTGACCAGTGTCTCTCAGACTCACTCTCTCAGGAGTATATAAATAAACTGACCAGTGTCTCTCAGACTCTCTCTCACAGGAGTATATAAATAAACTGACCAGTGTCTCTCAGACTCACTCTCTCAGGAGTATATAAATAAACTGACCAGTGTCTCTCAGACTCACTCTCTCAGGAGTATATAAATAAACTGACCAGTGTCTCTCAGACTCACTCTCTCAGGAGTATATATAAACTGACCAGTGTCTCTCAGACTCACTCTCTCAGGAGTATATAATTAAACTGACCAGTATCTCTCAGACTCACTCTCTCAGGAGTATATAAATAAACTGACCAGTGTCTCTCAGACTCACTCTCTCAGGAGTATATAAATAAACTGACCAGTGTCTCTCAGACTCACTCTCTCAGGAGTATATAAATAAACTGACCAGTGTCTCTCAGACTCACTCTCTCAGGAGTATATAAATAAACTGACCTTTGTCTCTCAGACTCACTCTCTCAGGAGTATATAAATAAACTGACCAGTGTCTCTCAGACTCACTCTCTCAGGAGTATATAAATAAACTGACCAGTGTTCTCAGACTCACTCTCTCAGGAGTATATAAATAAACTAACCAGTGTCTCTCAGTCCTCCTCTCACAGGGACATATTTATACAATCAGCACGTACAAAAGCTGGATGAACTCAGCAGGTTGGGCAGCATCCGTTGAAATGAGCAGTCAACGTTTCGGGCCGAGACCATTCATCAGGTCTGAAGAACGAGGGGTCAGGGGCCCTATATAGAAAAAAGGGGGAGGGTGAAAAGCCAATCCGAGGAAAGATCAAGAGGTGGGGGAGGGGAAGCAGGAAGGTGATAGGCAGGAGAGGTGAAGAAGGAATGTAAGGGGAAAGCACTATGGGTAGTAGAAGAAGGCAGAATCATGAGAGAGGTGATAGCCAGTTGGAAGAGGAGGCAGAGTGAAAGTGGGATGGGGGAAGGGAGAGGGAGGGGTCTCTGTCCACTCTCTCAGGATCATATCCATACACTGGCCTGTGTCTCTCACTCTCACTCTCTCAGAAGTGTATCGATAAACTGGCCTGTTTCTCTCAGCCCCACATTCTCGGGGCTACTCAATGGTTTGGAGTGTTTTACCCGTGAACCACTGTGCCGAATCCATTACTTTTTGTAGGATTTTCGGTTCAATTCCATTGCTGTTTCCGTAGCAAGCCGTGATGCAGCCAGTCAACACAGTCTCTACGACACACCAGATTTCTGAAAGAGTAGCTAATGAGATCGCAGAGGCATTACTGGTATCCTTTGTGAACTACTTGAATCTGAAATTGTTCCTGTGGATTGGAAATTACACATGTCACGCCACTCCTTAAGAAAGGAGGGAGGCAAAAATAGGAAATTCTAGGCCAATTAGTCTTCCTTCATCGTTAGGAAAATGTTGGAGTATGAGGTGTCCGGATACATGAAAAAGTAGGACAAAGTCTGCATAGGTTCCGTAATGGGAAACCTGTTGCAATTTTTTGAGGATATAACAATCAGCATCAACAAAGGAGAGTCAGTGGATATGGCTTACTTGTTTTTTCAGAGGGTATTTGACAAGGTGCTGCACATGAGGCTACTTAATGAGATAAGGGCTGGTTGATTTTCAGGAAAGATGCTACCATGGAGAGTTTACAAAACTCTAGTAAGTCTGTAATTAACTCTGGTGGCCCCATCAGAGGAAAGACATCGAGGCTTTGCGGAGGATACAGCCGGCGCTAACCAGGATGCCTTCTGGATTAGAGAGCATGCACTATACTGAGAGTTTTGACAAACTGGGGTTGTCGTCTCTGGAGCGGGAGAGGCTAAGAGTAGATCTGCTGAATTTTATACAATTTATGGGGGACATGGAAATACCAGACAGACAGTAATTTCCCCACGGTTGAAATGTCAAATAACAGAGGACTCTTTTTAAAGGTGAGATGGGGGTAATTCCAAAGGACATGTGAAGTGCAGGGTTTTTTTTTACACAGACTGCTGGTGTGGGGTGGTGGTAGAGGCAGATTCATTGGGAACCTTTAAAGATGTTAAAATAGGCAAGGTTACGGTGTGGAAAAAGGTTTCGGGGGGAACAATGAAAGTGTGGGGGGGGGGCAGGAGCAAGAAAAGCACGGGATCAGCTTGGGTGCTGTGGGGGTTACGAGATCCTGGGCAGCAAACCTCCCTTAGCCTCAGCTGTGCCTCTGCGAGAAGCTCTGGATCGCTGTGGGTGATGGGGTTCCCGAGCAAACTCAAATCAAGTCCAAGACCAAGACAGGAAGTTACAGCAGTTTATTGATTTCATCATGACAAATGTAAATTAAACAACGTGTAACCTGCTGACGTGCAGGAACAAATAAGCTGTTCCTGATTCACTCAGAGTCACACACAATTAACTGACCATTGACAACGAGTAACAGATTGAATAATCAGTCCCGTTTCTCACCGTCACTCTGCATCGGGGAACCGATGATTATAAAATCACACTTCAGGGCCGTGTCCGGGATCGCTGCAGATCCAGGGTCACTGCCGAGGGATTTGTCCATTTAACATCATTATATCGGCCAGGCTGCCGAATGCACCGTCCTCAGCAAAGGGAGCAAAAAGATTCTCTCCCGGGATAATCCCACCCCGGGATACCGGTGTCCCAGGTGAGCCCCGGACCCCCGGGCTCTTCCTGTCTGGGTAATTCTCTGGGGCCTGAAATTTCAGGACAGTGTCCGAGATCGCTGCAGTTCCAGGGTCGCTACCAAGGTATTTATCCATTTAACATCATTACGTCGGCCAGACTTCTAAATGTATTATCCTCAGCATAGTGAGCAAAAGTATTCTCTCTCAGGATAATCCCACCCCAGACACTGGTGTCCCAGACTGAGGGCCCACCCCCCTTCGTGTTCCTTCCATCTGTGTATTTCCCGAAGGCCTCACTTAAATGAACTCTCGGACCGGGACATCCGACAGAAAGTTACAGCAGTTTATCATCATAATAATAGTCATACGTTAGTCTCATGAGACCATGGATTTGCGTCTTGGAAGGTTTTTTTTCCCAGGCTTTTTTGATGGGAGACCAGCAGTTGCCCAGGCTGCAAGCCGTCCCCTCTCCACGCCACCGATGTTGTCCAAGGGAAGGGCACCAGGCCCCGGTGCCACAGAGCAATGTGTTAAGTGTCTTGTTCAAGGACACAAACACGCTGCCTCAGCTGAGGCTCGAACCAGTGACCTTCAGGTTAATAGTCCGATGCCTTGTCCACTAGGCCACGCGCCAACACACATGACAAATGTAAATGTAAATTAAACAACGTGTAACCTGCTAACTTTCGGAAATAAATAAGCTGTTCCTCATTCACTCAGAGTCACACACAATTAACTGACCAGTGACAACGAGTAACAGATTGAATAATCCGTCCCGTTTCTCACCATCATTCCGCTTCAGGAAACCGATGATTATAAAATCACATTTCAGGACAGTGTCTGAGATCACTGCAGTTCCAGGGTAGCTACCAAGGTATTTATCCATTTAACATCATTATGTCGGACAGACTACTAAATGTACTGTCCTCAGCATAGTGAGCAAAAGTGTTCTCTCTCAGGATAATCCCACCCCAGACACTGGTGTCCCAGACTGAGCCCCGCCTCTTCTATCTGTGTATTTCCTCAAGGCCTCACTTAAATCAACTCTCGGACCGGGACATCCAGCAGAAATAGCGCTGCTGGTCACAAAGGGGAATTACATGCCTGCGGAAACGCTTCTGACATCAAAGAGTGCTTGGTTGGAAATGAGATCCGTTAGAATCATTGGGAATTAACCCTGGAGTGTTGTCATTAAAGGGGATGGTGAGAAATCGACTAAAATGTCCCCATCCCTTGGGTGGGGTTGTTCACTCATTCAGATGTTCACAGGTTCAATGTCAGTCCAGGTCTGAGTTCCTGCAAAGACTTCAGTTCCATCTCCCCAGTCTCACTGAAGTGATTTCTCCACAGCCTGAAACAGAGGGAAGAATACAGAGGAAATAAACAAATGATACAACAGTGACTGTAACAGGGGATTGGGGTTAATATTTCAAAAACGCTGACAAACAAATATCACCGGTGAACCCGCGGATCCACTGATATTTTATCACACTGAGCATTAACAAGAATACTCACTCAATATAGGCCAGACTTGGGACGGTCAGTATTAGGCGACGGAAAGCAGGGACAGATCGGTCCGTAAGCGAGTTTAATCTCAAGTCCAGCTCCGTCAGTGATTGGTTTGTACTGAGAGCCGAGACAAGATCCTCGGCACCAGAATCCGTGAGACCAACTTTCCACAGCCTGGAGATGAGAGAGAGTGAAGGTGAAGGACACAGAGAGACAGGAGACGGTACAAATCCCTAGTGTTTATCTGTAACACAATTACTGATCATATCAATGTCAAATGTCAGACTCGCAGTGACTGTAAACACAAACTCCCACAGTCTAGTACTTACCACAGTTTCTGTATTTTACACTCCGGGTTTCCAAGAGCCTCAGACATCAGTTTCACTCCTGAATCTCCCAGTTTATTAATACTCAGGTTCAGCTCTGTAAGTGTACAGTTTGCACTGAGAGTGGAGGCGAGATCCTCGGCACCAGAACCTGTGAGGCCAACATCGTTCAGCCTGGGGTTGAGAGAGAGTGAGAGTGAAGGACACACAGACAGGAGACATCAGAAATTCCCAGTGTTTAGCAGTAACACAATTACTGATCAGCTTGATGTTCAATTTCTGACACCCAGTAACTGTAAACACAATCTCCAACAGTCTGGTACTTACCGCAGTTTCTGTATTTTACACTCCGGGTTCCTCAGAGCCTCAGACACCAGTTTCACTCCTGAATCTCCCAGGTCATTCCCCCCGAGTCTAAACACAAAGAGACAAACTAATGAACAAAGAGATTGAAACTGTGGGTCTGAGGGAATATCTCTCATTGGGATATTTCTGCAAACATGAAACCCTTCAGTAGATCACTGATTGGAATTCCCATCACTGTCAAATTTCACCACTGAATGTCAGTAATTTACTGTCAGTGTGACTCTGTAATTTCCCATCATCTGACTCTTTCCCCAACAGTTAGAATAGTGTTCCTGATGTGAGAATGTCAGAAGGGGCAGGGTTGAAAGGTGAGAGATCGTCCCTCTGAGAGGAGGAATTGTGGGTGGGAAAATCTCCATGGGAGATGCGCGCAGAGACCCCCACCACAGGAAAAGTGGTGGGAAAAAATGATCCCCACAGGAGGAAGGGGAACAAGGAAGACGGATCCCCATAGAGCAATAGGGAATGAGGAAGAGTTATCCCGAGAGGATGATGGGGGATGGGGAAGAGAGATCCCACAGGATGAAGGGGGTGGGGAAGAGTGATTCCACACAGCAGGAATGGAAATGGGGAAGAAAGACTCCAGAGGAGAAAGCGGAATGTGGAAGAGAGATTCCTATTGGAGGAATGGGGATGGGCAAGAGAGAACCTCATAGGAGGAAGGGAATGAGCAAGGGAGAACCCGACAGAGGAAGGGGGATGGGTAAGTGATCCCCACAGGAGGAAGGAGTTAGGGAATAAAGATCCCACTGGAGGCAGGAGTTGGGGAAGAGCGAGCCAAAAGAACGAATGGGGAGAGGGAATTGAGATCCCACCGGAGGAAGGGGAATCGAGAAGACTTCCCACAGGGGTAAAGGGGGTGAAGATTAGAGATATCGCAAGGGGAGGAGGACGGCGAAGAGAAAAGAGAACTGACAGCAGAACGGGATGGGGAAGAGGGATCCCCACAGTGGGAAGGGAGAGGAGGAAGAGAGACCCCCACCATACGGGAAAGCGGGTGGGGAAGAGAGATCCCATAGGGGGAAGGAGGACGGGAAAGAGAGAACCCACAGCAGGAAGGTGGATGGGGAAGAGTGATACTCACAGGGTGGGGAAGAGAAGCCCCCACAGGGGAAATGGGGTGGGGAAGAGAGATCCCATAGTTGGAAGGTGGATGGGGAAGAGTGATACCACAGGGGAAATGGGGTGGGGAAGAAAGACCCGACAGAAGGATGGGGAGAAATTAACGCACAGGAAGAATGAGACTTCTGCAGAGAGGTCCAACAGTGGGAATGGAAGTGTGCACAGAGATCCCACTGGAGTGTAGTGATGAGAAAAGTTGTTCCCACAAGAGGAGGTGATGCGGACGTACCGCTTGTAGATCCTTGGGAGAGGTTGGCCAAAACTGAGGTCCACAATCGGGAGAACAGATGCCCACATGGTGACTGGGTAACGGGGTTTGAGAAAAGTCACACAGGTGGAGTGATGGAGATAGTCACTCACAGGGAAGGGCAGAGGAGGACAATGTCACAGCAGCATTTCTAAACCTCTCACTGGGAAAGTCATCTCACACTCTCTTGTTCCTCAACGGGAAATGGTGTGATGTCCCTACACACCCCCTTGCAGTCAGTGTCGGTCTGGGTGTCATTAACATTGAGAAGGAACGTTGTCAATGGACGTGTCACAGGCAGCGAGAAACACGGCCATTCCTGTGATTTACTACCATTAAACCAATGGTCGTTGTTCACTGATCTGATGAAGTCTCCAACATCCCTTCACAAGGAACCACAGAACCCTTCTGTTCTTGTGGAATTACTGACTGGTCCCTTGGTCATTTTTAACAATGTTTCGCAATCTGATTTACTCCGATTTTACCCAATTTCCTTCGCTTTGAAACCACACAATGGAACAGTTTCACAGTTCAGAGTGAGAGATAAATCAAGTTACCTCAACTCCTGGCACTTGTGTAGCCCGGGTCCCAGCCGCTGTATTCCTTCAAAGTGAATGCGGCAGTTCCAAAAATCGAGCTGTTTGATTGTATCACAGAGTCCGATGACATGGGACAAGACTACGCAGTCAATCGGGGTCAGTGGCATTTCACTGAATGAAAGTGTTTCCACAGATCCCAGTGTGGCCTGAGCCAGGCCACGATTCTGAGACTCAAACAGGTAGTGCAATGTGTTCAGGAGGCTCTTTTTACCAGCTCCACTCCCTGTGTTTCCAATCTGGCGTTGAACCTCCTCCTTCACCCACTTAATCACCCGGCCGGTTGTTTCATGAGGAAATGGACCCAGAAACTCCTCCAGGCCCTGAGCTGTCATTGAGGAGGAGAGACCAGCAACAAAACGGAGAAATACCTCAAATCGCCCAACTGACGTGTTGTGGGCTTCAGTGAGGAATTTCAGTATATCCCTGGGATGTGGAATCAGGAATTGTGCGACTGCAGCTACAAACTCTTGGATAGTGAGGTGTGGGAATGTGTACACCACACAACCGGCAGAATCCTCTCTCTCCAAAAGCTCCATCAGGAACCCGGACAGGAACTGGGAAGGCTGCAGATTGTAGTTGATCAAATCTCCATCTGTAAACACAATCTTCCTCTGGGACACTCCTCTGAAGGCCATCTGACCAACACTGAGTAACACATCACGGGGGTTCTCAATCTGACGGCCGTGGTTTTTCAGGATGTTGTAAATATAGTAGGAGTACAGTTGGGTGATTGTCTTGGGAACTCGCTGCGGGTCTCTGACTCTTTGTGTGAAGAAGGGGCCCAGTGCCAGAGCGAGGATCCAGCAGTAGGAAGGGTTGTAGCTCATGGTGTACAGGATTTCGTTCTCCTTCACATAATTGAAAACAGCTTCCGCCACCGTCTGATCTTCAAAATGTCTGATGAAATATTCCTTCCGTTCCTCACCAACAAATCCCAGGATTTCAGTCCAGACACTGATATCCGCCTTTTCCAATAAATGTAACGCAGTGGGGCGGGTGGTAACCAGCACTGAACACCCTGGGAGCAGCTTGCCCTGGATTAAACTGTACACAATGTCAGACACTTCACACCACCACTCGGGATCTGGGCACTGGTGCTTGGGTTCTGTATCTCTCCGACTGTCCGCAAAATCGATTCTGTGTTTGAATTCATCCAAACCATCGAATATAAACAGCAATCCCTCTGGGTTCTTCCAGACCTCTCTCAGGATATTCCCAAAGTAGGGATACTGATCCAGAATCAGTTCCCTCAGGTTTATTCGACAGTTAATACTGTTTAAATCACGGAATTTGAAACTGAAGACAAACTGGAACTGTTGGTATATTTTCCCCGTGGCCCAGTCATAAACAATCTTTTGTACCATTGTTGTTTTCCCGATCCCCGGGACTCCGGCCACTGATGCTGAACTCCCAGATTTGGATTTACCCCGGGAAAAGCTGCTCTGGAGTAACTGATCAGTCCGGATTTTTTCCATCTCTCCGCGGAGATGTTTCTGTCTCCACTCCTCGTGGTCTCTGCCTCTTGCCAGCAGCTCATGTTCCACCAGTCTCCGATTTCGAACAGAAGAAATGACCGTGAGCTCAGCGTATCGATCAACCAGCTGGAAAACCTTCACCTTCTCCCTCATCAGGATCGTGTTCACTCTCAGTGTTTCAGTTTGTGCCCGCAGAGTCTCCTTGTGTTTCTGTTGAACATCTTCCATGGGAACAGAGAACATATTCAAAATGTTAAATGGCTCATCTGACAAAGAACTTTTTAACTGCCTTTCAACTTTCAGTGTTTGAGATTACAGGAATAAATTCAATGCTTCCATGGATATTAGGACAGCAAGTAAAATTCTGTTCACAGACACAGAATTGACAGCAATGGATGTCCCTGAAAATGTCCAATCCTCATTTTCTGGTTATAGTTATTTGTGAATGTGAACATTCCCCTGATTGCACTTTTTGAGGAAGCTTAAACAAGCATCACTACCCACTAACATCTTAACTACATTCTACAGAGGCGTGGTTGAGAGTGTGCTGACCTTTTGCATCCCAACCTGGTACTCCAGCTGCAGTGCTGCCGACAGGCTGGTTAGGGGAGCAGAGAAGGCTATTGGGGTCTCCCTACCTTCTGTCCAAGACCTCTTTTAGAGTCGATGCCTCCAGAAGACACGGTACATCATTAAAGACCCCTCACACCCTCTCCATGAACTGTTTGTTCTTCTGCCATCAGGGAAACGTTACAGGAGCATCAAAACTAAAACCGTAAGGCTACTAAACAGCTTCCTCCCACAGGCAGTCAGACTGCTAAATAGCTGCTCGATCTGACTCTGCTTTGACAATTTTAACTGCACTGGACACTTGTAACTTGATTTTAACTGACATGTGGCTGTTGTGTTTTACTTTATATTGTTGTGTTTACTATTTATTGTTGCGTATGTTATATTATGATTGCACTGCTCCTGGGAAACGCTGTCTCATTCTGCCCTGCAGAGCTGATGTACAGTTAGAATGACAATAAAGTTTTTGAATCTTGAATATTCTATTGCAATCCTGACTGCACTCCCGTCACAACAATATTTCACTATATTTAAAGCATTGTTTGCATCATTAACAGACGATGTTAATGTTGATCTGGTGTGGAAATATGGAGAGCAGGACACTGTGCATTTTGGCAAAGCTGCACACTGGGGAGTCACAGGTGTCCACTGCTCTTGCATCAAAACAGGAGCAGAATATGAGGGAAATACTCAAGTCGGCCAGCATTTGGGGGAGAATCACAGTGAAGTTGCGGATCGATAAACCATCGGAGTTACAAGAAAGAAAATGGGTAATTTTCAGTCGCAGTGATGGAGGATTGGCGGAAAGATGAAATCTCTGTCAATGGAAGAAACCACAAGCGTCTGTCTCAGTAATGTACATCGTGTTCGTGGGAGAGGGTGGTGAAGTCTTGGCAAATGCTACTCATCAGTCTTGCTGTGGGGGTGTGGGACGCTGTCTGATGAGGCCTCCGTCTGTCAGAGCCGACCGTGGATGTCCTGCCCCTGCAAGCAGGACATGTAGCAAGCTCCCTCTCTCCATGCATCTGATGAACACAAAGGAATGGCAGACACTGACACAGCTTGGCACCAGAGGTGTCGCAGGATATGCCAGTCTGCGTTGAACACCATTTAACACTGACTTAGGGGCATCAGGTCAAGAATCTTCCTATTGGGTTTACTCCCAAACTCTTCCCCATGAGGGGGACAGTTGCAACGCAGTGGAGTTTTGAGATCAGAGTTTTCCTGCTCCTGTGTGAGCTGCCAATCACGGCCGATGAGCCCATCTGAACAAAGCGACTGGCTGTAAGGCATCTGTGCCCCTTCTCCTGTCGGAAGAAACGCTTTACTAGGCTTAGTGGCTAAACCGCAAGTGAAGGCCAGGAGCTGGACAGAGGCTACTCGCCACTGGGAGCATTTAATAGGTCGTGGCAGCTCATCCGCACTGCCAACCCCCCGGGTATAATAATCTTAAGCAACCAAGGGGCACTGTATTATTGACAATCAATCGGTAAATTGGTTTATTATTGTCACATGCACCACTGTAAAATGGAAAACTTTTCTGCATGCGATCCAAATAGATCATTACATCACATCGGTGCAATGAGGTTGTACAAGGAAACATGGAACAGAATAGTTCAAGGAAACAGTGTTTCAGTTGCCGAGAAAATGCAGTGCAGGCAGACGATAAGGTAGAAGGCCAAAGGATCATTGGGAGGTCAGCGTTGAGTTTTTTGGGACTATGTTCCTAAACTGTAGAATTCAACGCCTTAAACTACAGCACTGTGCAGAAGTCTGAGGTGCATATTAGGACTGACACATTTTGACTTTTATTTTCTAGTTTGCACATAATCCCGTTGTGATGCGGTTTGAACGGCATCGTCTGGATGAAAGGTGCTTTATTATTATTATTATTATTATTATTATTATTATTATTATTATTATTATTATTATTATTATTATTATGATCATCATCATCATCATCATCATCATCATCATCAATATTATCTTAGCCTAAAATGGTGAAACTTGAGGTACAGGCATAGCCAAGTACATTCATGTCTCAATTGATAGGAGAATTCAGACTATTCTCGTGGTGTATAGTATTGTGGGTTTTCGAAGATTTACACAAGTATTGCCGTGTGGGCCTAATTTATTAATACTATTGTGTAAAGCCTTTGGGATGATCCAGATATTACGATGGGGATAATGAATACCCTGTTCGTGTTCCATAGTCTTTCATTTTCCCCTTTTAATTCAGCATATTTCTGGTGTTTTTACGAATTCATTTCTGTAAGTTATGTGTGTTTGGAATGGCTATATATATTTAAAAACTTGTTTTTGCTTGTTTATCCTGTTAAATTATATCCGAGCGGTTATCATGGATTATCCTATCTGAAATAATGATCGGTCACAGTATGATATGAAGGACTCTAACTCGAAAAGTGGAGCAGGCTTGTACTTATAGTAAGTTGTGGTGTTTTTCATCAGTTGTAGTTTAAGCAATGTTTTTGTGAATGTCGCCCACCACTTTATACCAGTTATCGATATTACGATTGGGATAATGAATACCCAGTTCGTGTTCCATAGTCTTTTATTTTCCCCTTTTAATTCAGCATATTTCTGGTGTTTTTTACTAATTGATTTCTGTCTGTTAAGTTTGGAATGGCTATATCGATTAAATAATTTGTTTTTGCTTGTTTATCCTTAAAAATTATATCCGATCAGTTATCATGGATTATCCTATGTGAAATAATAATCGGTCACAGTATGATATGAAGGACTCTAACTCGAAATGTGAAGCAGGCTTGTCCTTATAGCAAATTATGGTGTTTTTCAGCAGTTTTTTGTGAATGTCGCCCACCACTTTATTGTGATTGTGCAAGTAATGAGATTCAGTTAAACTACTGCAGGATCCTGTAAAGTCTGGGATTGTTTCTAGTTTCTCTTGTAATTTTCAGCATATATCGTCTTGAACCTATTGGTCGTTTACTCTGTATTATTGATAACTACATGTGTTAACAACCTTGTCCTGTATTACTACAATGATCCCTTTTGTCTCTGGGAAGAGTTCTCCAACTCTGAGCCAGGGGCTCGACGCTTCCTTGTCGACATCTAATCGGCTCAGATCGTGTGGATGTCTTCCGTGGGGAGTCAGACTCTTCCATTGCTTAACATTTTCTACTTTTATGATAGTTTCTTCATTTTTTATGGGTTAAGCTTTCATTTTCGTTCAGTGATGTGTACCCCTTATTGGATTTGCATATGCGTGTATGGAGTGCTGAATCCTGCTTGCGTTATGAAAATATGTCAATAGAGCTAATTGTGGATTTCAGAAACGGCGAGACGAGGGAACACAACACACCAGTCCTCATAGAGGGATCTGATGTGGAAAGAGTGAGCAATTCCAAATTCCTGGCTGTCAATATCTCTGAGTAACAAACCTGGACCTAATATATCGATTCAGCTACAAAGAAGACACAACAATGACTATATTTCATCATGAGTTTCCAACATCACTCGAATATTTCTACAGGTGTAACTTGCAGAGCATTGTACCTGGCTTCATCACCGTCTTGTGCATGGGGTCTACTGTACAGGATCGGAGTAAGGCGCACACTCAACGATTCAGAACAACTTCTCCTCTGCCATCCAGTTTCCGAATGGACATTGAACCCATCGATAGTGACTCTCTAATCTCTTTTTAAATTTCTATTTCTGCACTATTATTTAGTTTAATATTTCATATATTCACACAGACATGCATAGCTCTATATGTTCAACTTCCAGGCCCTGAAGCCGCTTTGCTGCTCAGCCAGATCCGCTGTCTGACAGGCCACGTGCCTCGCCTGGACAGGTCCAGGTTACCGAAAGCAGTACTATACGGAGAACTCTCTCAGGGCAAGAGAGATCGTGGTGCCCCGCGCAGGAGGTACAAGGACCAAATTAAGCAGAGGCTCTCTCAGGCAAATATGGAGGTCAACGAGTGGCAGCCGCTGATCCACGGAAAAGCCAAGAATTTTGAGGAACCCAGAAGAGCGACTGCTGAAAAGAAGAGGGGATGCAAGAAGGATCCAACTACCCAAGCGCCTGCATCCCAGCTGTCCCTGTGTCCCAACTGCTCCCGGGTCTGCAGATCCAGAATTGGCCTCTACAGTCACCAACTATCGGGTCGTCATCGAGTACCACCCCCCCACCACACACACACACACACACACACACACACACACACACACACACACACACACACACACACACACACACACACACACACACACACACACACACACACACACACAAAGATCTAGCGGAAAAGAGACCAACAGGAAATGTTGGCAGAGAAACGAAAGATGAACTCTGGAAAGTCAAATTGCAGTGCTTTTTTTCAGAATTCCTCTCCCTATTGCAGCAGCTGTGGCAGTAACATGCACTGCCAGACTATATGGGAGATCAGGGAATCGGTATGTGTTCCCGATACCTCTACAATAGGAAAGTGCGTCTGATGCCGCTTCCGACTGACAAAATAAGGGAACTAGACGTGAAGATCAACTGACCAAGGATTGTCCAGGACGCTGAGACCAGATAATTTGTCAGATGGGTACACCGAAGTTGCAGGATGATGCCCAACAGGATACGAGCCAGAAAGTGCATGGCCCCACCAAGCATCCAACTATTCTCTCAGTAACAAACTTACCTTTACAATCCCTTGGAACTGCATTCCAACGCCTTCCATGCATTTTCTCCGCTATTAGATATTTCAATCATGGGAAAGAGATATGCCCATGCTACTCCTTTCTATGCCCTTCATTATCTTATGAAACTCTACCAGATCTCCCCTCACCGTCTGCCGCTGCAGAGAAAGTACCCTCCGTTTAGCCAGCTTTCCTTATAGCACATGCACTATAAACTACGCAACAACTCTTCTGCGCCCTGTCCAAGGCCTCAACATCCTTTCTATATTGGGGCGAATTGAACTGTACGAAACACTACATGTGTGGCCAAATTAGGGTTTTATTAACGAAACATAACCTCCTGACGTTTGAGCTCTATATCTGGACCAATAAATGGAAGCCTTCTTAATCACCCTATCGACATGCTTTAAAACACTTCCTATTTGGATGTATCTACCCGTGGCTTCTGAATTGCTTCCAGCTTTTCCAACATTGATATTTTAGTGAGGAGATCCTTGAAGGTGCAGAAAAAGGGGGAAAAAGGGCATCTAATGATTTCATGTGTTATCAGCCGGGCATTGAACAGTAGTCTTCCTTACAAGTCCTTTTTAAAACATCAGTTGCGCTGGGTTCAGTGTGTTAAGTGTGTACGTATCTTGTGCCACACTGTAGAAAGAGTGAAGCTTCACTGAAGAGGAGACTAGAGTCTGCGTTTCTAGTAGATCCTGCATTGGCCTGAACAATTTTCCGTCTTAAAGAGAGTGTGAATGGCCACAGGTTTTCCAAGCACAAAGTGTGTAAAACCAGAGGGCTTAGGTTTCAGGTAAGTGGAGAAATACTGAAAGGTGACGTGAGGGACATTTCCAACACAGATAGTAATGGAGATGTGGAAGGAGTCACTAGAGAAAGTGGTAAGGGGGGTTCAGTTACTGAGTTTGAAAGGCATATAGCGAGGGTTATGGATAGGACTGATTCAGAGGGATATGGGCCAAAGGCAGGCAAATGGGACTGACTCGGGTAAGCATGGGTCAGTTGAAATGAAAGGCACCTTTCTGTGCGTTAAAAGCCTGTTATCCAGAGAGAAAGAGCTGTATAACTAAGGGGACAGAGTTTTAAGAAGAGGAGCGTGAGGGGTAGGGGGATTTGAAGAACAATTCCCTCTGAAGGTACCGATCTGGAAACACACGGCCTGAGGGGATGGTGCAGCCATGTAATGACCATCTCTGTAAGCACTTGAAGCACCGAGGCAGAGCAGGCGACAGAACAAATGCTGAATTGAAGGAGACAAATTCTGGCACACACATTATGGACCTAGTCCCTCCTTCTTTGCCGCATAAACATCTGACTATGCTATGGAAACCTGGAACATAGTATTATAGGTCAGGCTGCCCTGAAGCAGTCAGAACAAAGGAAAACAATCAGTTCAACAAATGTATTAACTGTAAAAGTAATGAAATAAATCCCTCCCTTTCACACGAACAAATTGTGAAGCATTGTTGGTACCTTTCGGACTAAAGGCTGGTGGATTGGTCGCTTGGATGGACCAAGAATTGTAGAGCACGGAAAGACGACCTTCGGCCAATCAGATTTATGTCAATCATAATACCTACTTATACTAATCCTACTTTTCTGCATAAATTCTATATACCTTGTTCAATAAAATAGCTAAGCAATTGCCTCAGCTGTTATAGAGTCATATAATGCAATTGCAAGTAAACAACAGACCTCCACACACACACACACACACACACACACACACACACACACACACACACACACACACACACACACACACACACACACACACACACACACACACACACACACACACACACACACACACACGCACACACACACATTTGGGAAGAGAACAGGATTTAGGGTATGTTTCATGATCATTAATGCTTGGTGGAACCCCGGAATGTCCATTCCCTCAAATCCTTTGTTCCCCGGATCTGGAATACCTGCTGCTGCTGTGTAAACCTTTCTGGCTGCCAAGGGAGTTCCCGGCTGTTATTATCACAGCTGTGTAATAACAACATCCCCCAGTTGTGTGTTATTGTCACAGAGGGGGGATGATTCCCTTCAGAAATCGGTCAGGACTTCCCAAACCACAACATTTGTATCAAGAGTTCCGTGTGAACAGCACTTGCCGTGTGACCGACTGCTTACAATGCCGGTGATCAGCAGGAGCTCAAGAAATTCAGCTCTGATCTATGCAAAGTTATCCAGGCAGCGAAACGACAATACAGAGATCGTATTCAGGCACAACTCTCCACCAACAACACACACAGCTTATGGGAAGGTCTGTACACCAATGCAGACTTCAGAGCTAAGTGCAGTGGTGCTGCCAACATCGCTCCCTGTCTCCCAGAGGATCTAAGCCTCATTACGCTCGGTTCGATATCGCCAACACTGAGCCCCCGAGGAGAGCCGACAAAGCGACCTGCACATTGGTCATCTCTGAGGCTGAAGTTCGCAGGTGTTTCCAATGAGTGGACAGTCGCAAGGTTGAGGGACCGGACGGCATCCCAGGGCGGGTACTCAGGATGCGCGCGGCACAACTGGCAGGAGTATTTACGGATATTTTTAATCACACCCTCTCCCAGTGAAGAGTTCCCTCCTGCTTCAAATCATCCACCATTGTTCCTGTACCTAAAACGACTAAGGCAACATGCCTGAACGTTTGAGTCCTGTCGCACTCACCTCAGTAATAAGCAAATGCTTTGAGAGGCTGGTCAAGGGCTGCATCTGCAGCTTGTTACCACCCACACCGGACCCCCTACAATTCAGCTACCGACACAACCGATCAACAGATGACACAATAGCCACTGCTCTGCACACCTCCTTAAACATCTGGAGAAGAGGGATGCTTATGTGAGAATGATGTTATTAGACTACAGTTCAGCATTCAATACCATAGTTCCCTCCAGGCTTGACAAGAAGCTCAGAGACCGCGGCCATGACCCTGCCTTGTGCAGCTGGGTCCTGGATTTCCTGTCAGATCGCCGGCAAGTGGTAAGTGTGGGCTCCCTCATCTCTGCCCCTCTGCCCCTCAACACAGGAGCCCCTCAGGGCTGTGTCCTAAGCACCCTCCTTTACTCTCTGTATGCGCATGACTGTGTCGCCACCCACAGCTCCAATCTGCTAATTAAATTTGCTGAGTATACTATATTTATTGGCCAAATATCAAGTAATAACGAGGCAGCCTAAACAGAAGAAGTCATCAGCCTGACACAGTGGTGTCAAGAAAACAACTTCTCCCTCAATGTCGCAAAGACAAGAGGAATGGAGATAGGCTAACCCCCACTGATATCAATGGATCTGGGGTTGAGAGAGTGAACAGCTTTAAGTTCCTCGGCATTCACATCACTGAGGACCTCACGTGGTCTGTACACATCAATTGTATGGTGAAAAAAGGCACAACAGCACCTCTTTCACCTCAGATAGAACCATAGAACCGTAGAACATTACAGCACAGCCCTTCCTGACTGTGCCAAACCATTTTTCTGCCTAGTCGCACTGACCAGCACATGGCCCATATCCCTCTATACACCTCTCATCCATATACCTGTCCAGGTTTTTCTTAAATGTCAAAAGTGAGCCCTCATTCACCACTTCAGCTGGCAGCTCATTCCACACTCCCACCACTCTCTGCGTGAAGAAGCACCTTCCCCAATGTTCCCTTTAAACTTTTCCCCTTCACCCTTAACCCATGACCTCTGTTTTTTTTTCTCCCCTAGCCTCAGTGGAAAAAGCCTGCTTGTATCCCCTCTACCTATACCCATCATAATTTTAAACACCTCTATCAAATCACTTCTCATTCTCCTACATGCCAGGGAATAAAGTCCTAACCTATCCAACCCTTCTCTGTAACTCAGTTTCTCAAGTCCCGGCAACATCTTTGTAAACCTTCTCTGCACTCTTTCAACCTTATTAATATCCTTCCTGTAATTCGGTGACCAAAACTGCACACAATACCCCAAATTCGGTCTCGCCAATGTGTTATACAACCTCACCATTACATTCCAACTCTTATACTCAGTACTTTGATTTATAAAGGCCGATGTACCAAAAGCTCTGTTTACGACCCTATCTACTTGTGACGCCACTTTTAGGGAATTATGTATCTATACTCCCAGATCCCTCTGTTCTACTGCCCTCCTCTGTGTTCTGCCATTTACCTTGTATGTTCTAATTTGGTTTGATCTTCCGAAGTGCAATACCTCACACTTGTCCGCATTAAACTCCATCTGCCATTTTACATCCCATTCCCCCAACTGGTCCAGATCCCTCTGCAAGCTTTGAAAACCTTCCTCACTGTCCACTACACCTCCAATCTTTGTATCATTAGCAAATTTGGTGATCCAATTTGCCACATTATCATCCAGATCATTGATATAGATGACAAATAAGAATGGACCCAGCACTGATCCCCGTGGCACATCACTGGTCACAGGCCTCCACTCAGAGTAGCAATCTTCCACTACCACTATCTGGCTTCTTTCATTGAGACAATGTCTGATGCAATTTACTACCTCTCCATGTATACCTAGCGACTGAATCTTCCTAACTAACCTCCCATGCGGGACCTTGCCAAAAGCCTTACTGAAGTCCATGTATATAACATCCACTGCTTTCCCTTCATCCACTTTCCTGGAAACTTCCTTGAAAAGCTCTAATGGATTGGTTAAACATGACGCATAAAGCCATACTGACTTTTTCTAATAAGTCCCTGTCTACCGAAATACCTGGAGACCTTATCTCTTAGTATTCCTTCCAATAATTTACCTACTACCGATGTCAAACTTACCGGCCTATAATTTCATGGCTTACATTTTGAGCCTTTTTTAAACAACAGAACTACATGAGCTATCCTTCAATCCTCTGGCACCCGGTCCGTGGATATCGACATAATACTTATGCCAGGGCCACTGCAATTTCAACATTAGTCTTCTTCAAGGTCCGAGTGAATACCCCGTCAGGTCCTGGGGATTTATTTACTCTGATTTGCCTCAAGACAGAAAGTACCTCCTCCTCTTTAATGTGTATAACTTCCATGACTTCCCTACTTGTTTGCCTTGTTTCCATAGACTCCATTCCAGTTTCCTTAGTAAATAGAGATGCAAAATACCCATTTAAGATCTCCCCCATTTCTTTTGGTTCCATACATAGCCGACCACTCTGATCTTCAAGAGGACCAATTTTATCCCTTACTATCCTTTTGCTCTTAACATACCTGTAGACGTTCTTAAAATTATCGTTCACCCTGACTGCCAAAGCAACCCCATGTCTTCTTTTAGCCCTCCTGATTTCTTTCTTAATTATTTTCTTACTCTTTGTATACTCCTCAAGCATCTTACTTCCTCCCTGTTGCCTATAAATGTTATACATCTCTCTCTTCTTCTTTATCAGAGTCCCAATATCCCTCGATAACCAAGGCTTTTTATTCCTATTCATTTTGCCTTCAACCATGACAGGAACATACAAACTCTACACTCTCAAAATTTCTCCTTTGAAGGCCTCCCACTTACAAATCACATCATTGCCAGAGAACAACCTGTCCCAATCTACGATTTTTAGATCCCTTCTCATTTCTTCAAATTTGGCCTTTTTCAGTTTTAGAACGTCAACCCGAGGACCAGATCTATCTTTATCCATGATCAAGTTGAAACTAATGACGTTATTATCACTGGAAGGAAAGTGTTCCCCGATACACACTTCCGTCACCTGCCCTAACTCATTTCATAATAGGAGATCTAATATTGCACCCTCCCTAGTTGGTACATCTATATATTGACTTAGAAAACTTTCCTGAACACATGTTGCAAACTCTAACCCATCTAGACCTTTAACAGGATGGGAGTCCCAAGCAATGTGTGGAAAATTAAAATCCTCTACAATGACAAATTTCTGTCTCCTGCAGTTGTCTGTTATCTCTCTGCAAATTTGCTCCTCCAATTCTCGCTAACTATTGGGTAGTCCATAATACAACCCTATTAATGTGGTCATACCTTCCGGTTTCTCAACTCCACCCATAGGGCCTCAGTAGACAAGCCATCTAATCTGTCCTGCCGAAGCACTGCTGTAATATTTTCCCTGACTAGCAAAGCCACCACCCACGCTTTATCCCTCTGTCTCTATCACGTCTGAAACATTGGAGCCCTGGAACATTGAGCTGCCAGTCCTGCCCCTCCTGTAGCCAAGTTTCAGTAATGGCTATGATGTGATAATTCCATGTGTCAATCCAGGCCCTCAGCTCGTCTGCCTTTCCCGCAATACTCCACGCTTTGAAATATACACACCTCAGAATATTATTACCACCACCCACAACCTTGCTATTTGTGGCTTTGCATGAACTACCACCATTATTTATGTTTACCACCGTTCCACTATCTACTCAGGCACTCTGGTTCCCATCCCTCTGCCAATCTAGTTTAAACCCTCCCCAATAACACTAGCACACCTCCCTGCAAGTATATTGGTCCCCTTGTAGTTCAGGTGTAACCCGTCTCTCTTGTACAGGTCCCACCTGCCCCAGAAGAGGTCCCAATGATCTAGAAATCTGAAACCCTGCCCCCTACTCCAGTTTCTCAGCCACGTGTTCATCTGCCAGAGCATCGCATTCTTACCCTCACTGGCACGTGGCACAGGAAGCAATCCGGAGATTACTACCCTCTATGTCCTGTTTTTCAACTTCCTACCAAGCTCTCTGTACTCACTCTTCAGGACACCCTGACTCTTTCTACCTATGGCATTGGTACCGATGTGTAGCACGGAATTTGGCTGATCATCCTCCCACCTCAGAATGCTGTGCAGGCGATCAGAGACATTCCTGACCCTGGCACCCGGGAGGCAACAAACCATCCGGGAGTCTCTGTTACGACCATAGAATCTCCTGTCTGTACCCCTGACTATGGAGTCCCCTATCACTACCCCTCTCCTCTTCTTCCTCCCCCCGTTCTGCACTGCAGCACCAGATTCAGTGCCAGAGATCCGGCTGCCGCAGTTTGTCCCAGGTAATCCTTCCCCCCAACAGTATCCAAATTGGTATACCTGTTCTGGAGGGGAATGGCCACAGGGGAACCCTGCAGTAACTGCCCTTTCCCCTTCCCTCGCCTGACGGTAACCCAATTACCTGTGCCCTGTTCCTTAGGTGTAACTACCTCCTGGAAGCTACTATCTATAAACTGCTCAGTCTTTCGAATGATCCGGAGGTCATCCAGCTCCTGCTCCAGTTCCCTAACGCGGTCTGTTAGGAGCTGCAGCTGGGTGCACTTCTTGCAGGTGTCGTTGTCAGGGACACCGGATGTCTCCCTGACTTCACACATCCTGCAAGAGGAGCATTCCAACATCCTGCCTGGCTTATTCTCTAGTCTGAACAAAAAAAAAGAAAAATAGCAAAACAGATGGTTGAGATGGTTGAGTACATTTGGGATGGGCCAGTAAATTTTGTGCATCCTGACTGGCTGCATCACTGCCTGGTGTGGGAATTGTACTTCTCTCAATCGCAGGACTCTGCAGAGAGTGGTGCGGACAGCCCAGTGCATCTGTAGATGTGAACTTCCTACTATTCAGGTCATTTCAGAGACAGGGGGTAAAAAGTGCCCGAAGGATCATTCTGGACCCAAGTCTCACCAAGCACAAACTGTTCCAGCTGCTACCATCCAGGAAATGGTACCGCAGTGTTAAAGCCAGGACCAACAGGCTCCACGACAGCTTCTTTCATCAGGCCATCAGACTGATTAAGTCATGCTGATACAATTCTATTTCTACAATTGTATACATAAATACACGCTCACCGCACACGCTTTACTGTAATTGTGCTGCTGGCGCAGAAAAACAACTTTCACGAAATGTATCCACGATATTAACCCTGACCCTGAAAATTTTTATCTGGCTGTTGTCTCATTTTTTTAGATCTGTTATTCATCATCCTCATACTGTCCTCGTTCATATCAGTTTACGCGCTTTCCAGTGCACATGGTGTTTTCCAGAAATTGCTATTTAAGTTCTTATTTTTCTTTGCATATTTCCGGATCCGTTTCAGACCAGGATATTATACCAAACCAATACGTCAATATGGGCACAGTGAGCGTTTACTACCTTCGTTATATTTTTACTGTTCAGCTCTGATTGGCAGATTTTCTTGATCCTCGATGTAAATTCAAAGTTTGTTCAGCCTTGCAGTAAATTTAGATTTTCAGCTTTGAAGTAAATTTTGTTGGAAGGTTTTCCTTTATCACACGATTATCTATTTTCTTTGCTTATTGATATCCTAAATATACGTTTCATATTCTGTTGCATTGTATCCTGATGCTCTGTTTGATATTCCACCGGCTCTATTGCACCTTTCTTTATGTTTGATCATGTTCTGTACCTTCCTAGTCTAAAGTTCATGCTTATATATTTGGAAATTAATTCCATTATTTGAATTATTTGTTTCAGCTTTACTGATGAAAGAACAAATAATTTAAAATCATCAATGTATAAATGTGTCAAGGTATAATTCATAATTTCTTTTGATTAGATACCTGATTTTGTCTGTTTCAGTAAATTATGAGTGGGCTTAAAGCTAGACAAAACCATAGTGTGCTTAGTGAGACTCTCTGGAAAATCCCTCCATTTATTTTGATAGTGGTCGTTGTTCCTCTGTGGTTCTTAATAGGACGTTTATTTTACGCGAATGCTTCATCAGATGTTGCAGAAATTTCACAAGTATTGTATGAATTTTATCTATATTTGGAGCCTTTTAAACACACGAGGAACAGAATCAGATGTGTTTTGTATTGATAGACAATATAACACTGAAAGATTTCTGCTTTCTACAGGGTTTGAAATAGAATTACATAATCTTTTATCTGTTGTTCAAACCCGAACGGTATTCTGTCTGCTGTCCTGTGAGTATATTGTGGTTATCTAAGTTGTTATCTGAGTTGTTATTAGTTACGGGATGTACGATGCAATAATTTTAGATATAAAATTGCCTTATTATTATTAAGAGCTAATAATAACATAGTAGGTGACCATTTAGTAGTATTATAAATGCAGAATAAAGCTATCGTTTAGACAGGTGGTACATACCTTCAGCCTTTTATATGTTCTGCCCCATGGGAGTATGACAGAGAGGATGTATGAGGTGGTTTGGGGTTCAGTAGCAAGGCTTTGGGTCGGGTTTGCGTCTTGCCAGCTTGATTGAGTTCCTCCAGGAGGTGACAAAGGTGTTGGATGAAGTTCCACATGGAAATTGTCTACTTGTATACTGGCAGAGTCTTTGACAAGATCCCACATGGGAGGTTCATACAGAAAATTAACATGCTTGAGAACTGTGGGGAATTGTCCTGGCTGCCGGGGACCCAAACGGGGAGAAATTTATTGGCTGGCGGGTGGTGAATCGGTGAAATTATTGCCATAGACGTCTGAAGAAGACACCTCATTGAGTATATTTAAAATGCAGGTCGATATGTTCCTGATTAGGAAAAGTGTCAACGTTTACTGGGATAATGGGGTAGAGAGGAATTGAAGAGCAAATTCACTGAGCCGAATGGCTTAATTCTGCTCCTGGATCTTATGGTTTCAGGGAGCATCTGGAGTATTGTGTTCACTTCTGATTGTCGAGCTCTTGGAAGGATTGGTTAGGGTGCAGAACAGGTTCATCAGGGTGTTGCCTGGATTCGGTGACATGTGCTACAAGTAGAGGTTTGATAAACTTGCTTTGTTTCCTCTGGCGGTAGAATACAGATCTGACTGAGGTGTGCAAGTTTGAGAGATAAGAGTTTGGGTCGACAGCCTGTATTTTGTTTGTTTATTTTTACATATGACTGGTGTCTAATACCAGAGGGCATTTGGTTAAGGTGAGATGGGGTAAATTTACAGCAATTGTGGGTAGTTTTTTAACAGAGTTGTGGGTGCCTGGAATTTACTGTCTGGGTCAACATGGCTTTGTGAAGGGAAGGTCCAGCCTCACGAGGCTAATTGAGTTTTTTGAAGAGGTAACAAAAAGCAATTGATGAAGGTATGGTAGTAGATGTGGTCTACATGGATTCAGCAGAACCAACAGCTGTATTAATAGAAAAAAATATATTGTAGAATATTCAGGCTGCAAAGAGAGATTCTTTGAATTGTTACTTGAATCCAGAGATCAGCGAATGTTTAATGGCGAATTTTGATTCCCAAGCTTTGCCAAGTCAGAGACTAACATTTGAGATGTGGTTTGAACTGTGCATTTGATCACTCACCTATCAGCTGAGTGGGTAATTCAGATAAACCTTGGGTGATGTTCATGTATTCCTGTGGATCAGGACCTGTTTAAATATTTAAAAAAAACATCCATGGAAACAGAGCTAAAATAATTAAAATAACTAAAATATTTATCTCAATGTGCTTTGTGTTCAGTGTGTGGTTTTAACATACCGAGTTCCTGTATTTCCCTCAGAATTCTGTCCAACTTCGGTAACTCAGTCCTCCATGTCACAAAGGATTCCCACATCGCCCTCCGGGCCCGGGAGCCTTTGCCCATCACCAAACTGAGGAAGAGTCTGGAACTCTCTGTCCGGTTTCCCTTCTCTGTCAGTTCAGTGACTTTCTACAAAAGGAAACAATGAATTTATTGTGCAGCAGACAGACAGGCATGCAGAATGTACAGGAAAGTATCTGTTCATGGCCCCAGTTGCTTCAGAACAGATGCAGTCACTGGGCTGCTGCCTCATCCTCCCTGGGTTCAGTCATTAACAGAGAAACAGTAACTGAAGGAAATTCTAAATCAATATTGTGAAAGAATAAGGATTTACTGACACCCTGCAGTAGATGCAATGTGATTAATTTCCTCAGTCTGTCAATGTGCAGTATTACATCAACAAGATGTGACAACAAGAACTGAAGAGAGGGGAGAGAGAGAGCAAAAACAAATGGATAGTGGCTGACAAAAGTTTATAGTTGGGTGCTTAAATCAAAAGATAAATATTGAATCGAAAGGATACGCAGGTAGGTGAAAGTGTTGGGTCGAAGCTGCTGTCATTAAAAATGAAAAGTCCTGAGAAAGAGGTGATAACGGATTGGACGATGTAGATGTTAAGAAACTGCATAAGTAAAATGACCCTGATGATACAGGCCTGTTAACAGTAGCCAGGATGTGAGCTACAACTTACAACAGGAGAGGGAAGAGGTATGCAAAAAGGGGAATGTGAAAATAGTCATGGGGAATTTCAATATGCAGGTAGCTTTGGAGAATCTGGTCAGTGTTGAATCCTGAGTGAGGAAATTTATAGAATGCCTGTGAGATGGCTTTTTAGAGAAGCCTATGGTTGATCCCACGATAGGACAGACGGATTTGGATTTGGTGTTGTGTATTGAGCCAGATTTGATTGGGGAGCTTCAGGTAAATAATCCCTTAAGAGGCAGTGATCATAAAATAGCAAAACTCACACTGCAGTTTGAGAGGGAGAAGGTAAAGTCAGATGGATCAGTGCGACAGTTGGATAAAGGAATTACAGAGGCATAGGAGAAGACCTGGGCAAAAATATATTCGAACATGACTAACAGGAACAATGGCAGAGCGGGAATGGCTGAAGTTTCTCGGAGCAATTAAGAAGGCTCAGGACAAGTGATCACAAAGATGAAGAATTATTCTAAAGGGAGGATGATCAACCATGGCTGACAAGATAGTCAAAGCAGCACGAAAGCAAAGGAGAGGGGACATAATATTACAAAGTATAGTAGAAAGCTGAAGGACTGGGATGCTTTCACAAACCAACAGAAGGCAATTAAAAAGCCGTAAGTAGAGAAACTATGTAAAATGAAGGTAGGCTAGCGAATAACGTAAAATAGCTCAACAAGAGGTCCGTCTGATATATGAAGAGTGAAGGAGAGGAAAGTGGATTTTGGGCCACTGGAAAATGACAGTGGAGAGGTACTGTCAGGGGACAAAGAAATGGCAAAAGGTATTAGTAAGTATTTTGCGTCAGTCTTCACTGTAAAAAATACACTAGAACGTGCCAGATATTTGAGAATGTCAAGTGGCAGAAGTGAGTGTACCTGCCATTATTAAGGAGAAGGCACTCGGGAAGCTGAAAGTTCTGAAGATAGATGAGTCAGTTAAGTTCAGTTCAGTTTCTGTTTATTGTCATTTAGAAACCACAGAAGCAATGCAGTCAAAAAATGAGACAACGTTCCCCCAGAATGATATCACAAAAGCATATGACAAAACAGACTACACCAGAAAATTTACATAACGTTTTGTAATCCCCAAATCCATAGTCCAGAGAGGCTGCTGCGTATTAATGTCGCGCTACTGTCTTAGCGCGTTCCCCGGAAAGGAGCTCCAAATACACCAGACAAAACAAGACTACCCAGACACACCAAGTCAGGAGACCAACTCTACCACCCAACAAACCAAAAACTAAAGCTACAAGACCTGATCAACTGCACTCGATTGCTTCTGAAAAAGGAGGCTGAAGAGATTGTGGAGACATTAGTGATGATCACTCAAGAATCACGAGATTCTGGAATGGTTCCGGAGGACCGATCATTTTAAACTATAGGCCATTTAGTCTGATCAGCGTTTGGGAAGACGTCAGCAGTCGATAATTGAGGATAATGTTTCGGGGTATTTGGACGCACATGATAAGAAAAAGGCCAACATCCATGGAAGGGAATCTTGTCTGACAGAACTGTTGGAATTTTTTGAGAGAACAGCATGCTGGGTCGACAACGGAAAGTCAGTGCAATTTGTTCACTTGGACTTCCCGAGGACCTTTAACCAGGTACCTCACATGACGCCGTTTAACAAGACAGGGAACGGCAGTATGACAAGAGAGACAATAGCATTGATAGAGGATCCATAATTTTCTCCAGACAGATTTTGTCTGACTGTCAGGAAGCACAGAATGGAACAAATGGGGCTTTTTCTTGTTGGATGTTGGTGACCAGTGGTGTTCTGCAGTGGTTGGTTTTGGGAGAATTCCTTTTTTCCGTTATGTCAATGATTTGAAGGCTTTATGGACTAGATTGCGCACGTTACGAAGATATGGGGAAAGACAGGAAGCGTTGAGGAAGCAGGGATTTTGCAGCAGGACATGAATGATGAAAAAATGGACAAATCAGTGACAATTGGAATGTAGTATAGGGAGGTACATGGCCATACACTTTGGCAGAAATAATGAAGACATAGAATATTTTTTAGAGTTCTAAAGAGTCTCAGGAGACCTGTTGCAGGATTCCTTGCAGTTTGAGTTGGTGTTAGGAAAGGCAAAAACAAATGCTAGCGTTCATTTCGAGAGGAATAGAATATAAGAACAAGCACTGGCCAGACCTCACTTGTATATTGTGAACGGTTTTAGTCCCCTGATCAGTGAAAATACGCGATGCATTGTGGAAAGTCCAGAGAGGAATCCAAACTGACAGAACCAGTAATATTAAACCTGATTTTGATGAGAATGATTCCTGGATGCGCCTGTACTGGCTGGAGTGTGGAAGGATGAGGGGAATCTATTTGTAATCTGTGGAATATCGAAAGGCATTGAGAGGATGTGGAGATGATGTTTCAAAGTGCGGGAGTCTAGAACCAGACGGAACAGCCTCAAAATAGAGGGACGTCCATTTAGAACAGAGATGAGGAGATTCTTTAGCCGAGGAGTAGTGAATCTGTCGAATCCATTGGCACTGACAGCTGCGGAGACCAGATCATTGGGTATATATAAAACAGAGGTTGGTACCTTCTTGATTTGTCTGGTCAGCAAAGTTCACTGGGAGAAGGCAGGAGAATAGAGTTGAGAGGGATAGTAAATCACCCATGACGTAATGGCGGAGTAGGAAGATGGGCCTAATGGCCTACTTGTGTTCCGATACCTTATGGTCTTATGATGTGTAAAGACAACAGAACATTAAGGAATGTCAGTGCGGCTGTCTTATGATGGAGATCGCTACTGCCTGGCACTCATGCTGTAAAATGGTGATCACTTCCTGAATGCAGGCATGGGCTTCCTCATTTACTGAGGAATTATGAATTAAACATTGAACCGTCTTCAAGCAACATCTCTCTCTCTCTCTCTGGCTATCCGTCCCATAGGGTGATGATGGTTCCTTTCAGTCAGTTAGTGGGGTGGTACCCCACTCCTCAGAAAGGAACCGTGTGCGTGAGTGGATTTTAGGTGAGTAGGGCGTTGCACCGGTCCAGATCCACCCCCTCGACATCCCCTCCCGGATCCAGCAGCCTGGTTGGGTCCAGGACGGCTGGGGGAAGTTCTGTTGCAGTGAATGGCCAGACCAAGCTTCGATGCGAGGGATGCGCTTTCCGCGCTTGTTTTCTAGAGGGCCGTTGACCCTAACAGAGGGGTCATCCGCCCTTTGACAGGTCTTGTTTTTCGTCCTGCAGGGTGTCTAGCCACCCTCCTCACCAGGCCAGTCTGGTGGGGGAGCTGGTTTAGTCACCAACCATCCGACCATGCGACAGGTAGTACTGAGTTACATGGTACCGGTAGCACTCAGACGAGTGGTCTGACCAGAACATACACTGATGATGGAATTAAGGTAGTCGAGGATGCAACTGAACATGGATGGGCTTAGGACATTGCTCTGAGAAACAAGAGGACTGATGTCCCGGGTTTGAATGATTGATCTCCCAGAACAGTTACCAGTAGGGAATTGGAAAGGTTTTCCATAACACGAATAATGGAAAATAATTATGGAACAAATCAGCACAATTCCCTGATGGTCCACTGCACTGTAAAATAATCCCTCAGTTTCACTGCTACCATGTCTGAGGAGTTACAGTTGTGAAAGAGATTTAAAGGTTACCAGTAAAGCAGGCGTCTCCAGATGATGAATTTTAGATGACATTTACAGATGACTCCTCGTGTCTTTGGATAATGCCTGTCTGATTCATTACATACAGCGCCAATGAATCCCAACGAGAACAGAGTCACTCACGGGTGTAACACACTTGATTTTCTAATACCACTCATGGTGAGTAGGTCAGATCTAGTACAGGACAATCAGTGTCTGTGAATTCCAAGGAGAGTGACCTGAAATGGGATGTCCCTGTCTCTCATTCGTTAGATATTCAGCAGGTTAACAGAATTATTTTTTCATTTTTTCCCTTCCCTTTCAGGTAAACCTATTGATCTTCTTTTTTAAGGACAACCTGTTGATTGCTGAGATCATGAGATATCAGCTAGTCAGCACATTAATGTTTTGTGCTTTCTCCTTCCCTTTTAGGTCAAACTATTGACTTTTGCGGTCATGAGATATCAGCTTTGTGCGTGATCTTTCACGACTAACCTATCTTAGAGATTTTCGAGGAAGTTGCCAGGAAATTTGCTGTGGCCAAGTTTGTGGATATTGTCTACATGGATGTGAGCACGGTATTTGACAAGTTCCCTCATAGCAGGTCGGTCAAGAAGTTTCAGTTGCTCAGCATCCGAGATGAGGTAGTAAACTGGATTAGACACTGGCTTTTTGGAGGAATCCAGAGTGTGGCTACAGACTGTTGCATTTCTGATTGGCACCTGTAACTCGTGTAGTGTCACGGGGATCGGTACTGTGTCTGTTGTTGTTTGTCATCTATATCAATGATCTGGATGAAATTATGGTTAACAGAATCAGCAAGTTTGCGGATGGCACCAACATTGGGAAGGTGCAGTGGACAAAGAGCTTGCAAGAGCTAACAAGAGCTAACGCTTGCAAGAACTACAAGAGCTTGCAGTGAGATCTAGACCGACTGGAGAATGGGCTTAAAAGGGGCCGATGCAATATAATGCAGACAAATTGCACTTTGGAAGGACCAAGCAGGGTAGATCTTACACAGCGACCGGTACGGCACTGAAAAGTGTGGTAGAACAGAGTGATCTGGGAATACAGGTCCATAAGTCATTGAAAGTGATGGCAAATGTGCTCAAGTTGTGGATCTGAAAGAAAGTTTCTTAGCGCATTAACCTTCATAAATGAAAATATCGTGTACAGTAGATGGGATATGATGTTGCATAAGACGTTGGTGAGGCCTAATTTGGATATTATGTGCAGTTCTGCTCACCTACCTACAGGGCAGCTGGAAATAAGTTTGAAAGAGTACACAAACAAAAACAAGGATGTTGTCAGGACTAGAAGACCTAAGTTATAAGAAAAGAGTGACCGGGATAGGACTTTATTCATTGGAACGTGGAAGATTGAGGAAAGGTTTGAGAGAAGTTTACACAATTACATGGGGTATAAACAGGATAAATGCAGCAACATTTTGTACTGCGGTAAAGAGGTATTATAACAAGAGGTTATCAGTAAAGGGTGAAAGGTGAAAAGTTCAGGGGGTACAAAGGTGAAACTTGTTGACTCAGAGGGTGCTAAGATTGTGAAACTAGCTAGCACCGCAAGCAGTACAAGCGCCATGGCCTGGTGAAGGTCAATGGGAATACATAGTTAAATAGTCCAGCATGGAAATAGATGGGCCAACAGGCCTGATTCTATGCTGTTCTTTTCTATAACTATGACAAGTAAGCCACACGTTGTTTTGGAACTCACGGAGCCAAGACCGGATGTGGTTAGCAGGTTTCCTTCTGTCAAGGACAGAAGTGAAGCCGGTTGTCTCAGTTTACAATCTGTCAGTTTAATACTCATCCTGGATTAATGAGATGAGGTGAATCTGCCCGACAGTGCAGACAAGATTTGAAATCAGTTTCAGACTGAATGCCTGTTCGAAGTCCCGATATATATAACCATATAACAATTGCAGCACGGAAACAGGCCATCTCGGCCCTTCTAGTCCGTGCCGAACGCTTACACCCACCGAGTCCCACTGGCCCGCACTCAGCCCATAACCCTCCATTCCTTTCCTGTCCATATACCTACCCAATTTTACTTTAAATAACAATACCGAACCTGCATCTACCACTTCTACCTGAAGCTCATTCCACACAGCTACCACTCTCTGAGTAAAGAAATTCCCCATCGTGTTACCCTTAAACATTTGCCCCCTAATTCTCAAATTATGTCCTCTTATTTGAAACTCCCCAACTCTCAATGGAAAAAGCCTATCCACGTCATCTCGATCTATCCCCCTCATAATTTTAAATACCTCTATTAAGTCCCCCCTCAACCTTCTACGCTCCAAAGAATAAAAACCTAACTTGTTCAGCCTTTCCCTGTAAGTTATGTGCTGAAACCCAGGTAACATTCTAGTAAATCTTCTCTGTACTCTGTCTATTATGTTGATACCTTTCCTAACATTCGGTGACCAGAACTGTACACAATACTCCAAATTCGGCCTTACCAATGCCTTGTACAATTTTAACATTACATCCCAACTCCTATACTCAATGTTCTGATTTATAAAGACCAGCATACCAAAAGCTTTCTTCACCACCCTATCCACATGAGATTCCGCCTTCAGGGAACTATGCACCATTATTCCTAGATCACTCTGTTCTACTGCATTCTTCAATGCCCTACCATTTACAATGTATGTGCTATTTGGATTATTCCTACCAAAATGTAGCACCCTACACTTATTAGCATTAAACTCCATCTGCCATCTTTCAGCCCACACTTCTAACTGGCCTAAATCCCTCTGCAAGCTTTGAAAACCTACTTCATTATCCACAACGCCACCTACCTTAGTATCATCTGCATACTTACTAATCCAATGTATCACCCCATCATCCAGATCATTAATGTATATGACAAACAACATTGGACCCTATACAGATCCCTGAGGCACACCACTTGTCACCGGCCTCCAACCTGACAAACAGTTATTCACCACTACTCTCTGGTATCTCCCATCTAGCCACTGTTGAATCCATTTTACTACTTCAATATTAATACACAACGATTGAACCTTCCTAACTAACCTTCCGTGCGGAACCTTGTCAAAGGCCTTACTGAAGTCCATATAGAGAGCATCCACTGCTTGACCCTCGTAAACTTTCCACATAACCTCTTCAGAATATTCAATAAGATTTGTCAAACATGACCTTCCACGTACAAATCCATGCTGACTATTCCTAATCAGACCATGTCTATCCAGATAATTATATATACCATCTCTAAGAATACTTTCCATTAATTTACCTATCACTGACGTCAAACTGACAGGCCTATAATTGCTAGGTTTACTCTCGAACCCTTTTTAAGAAAATTGAGCCACATGAGCAATACGCCAATCCTCCGGCACCATCCCCGTTTCTAATGACATTTGAAATATTTCTGTCCGAGCCCCTGCTATTTCTACAGTAACTTCCTTCAAGGTCCAAGGGAATATCCTGTCAGGATCCGGAGATTTATCCACTTTTATATTCCTAAAAAGTGCCAGTACTTCCTCCTCTTTAATTGTCATAGTTTCCATTACTTGCCGCTACTGCTCTCATATCACACTGATCAATACAGCAGGTGGGAGATAAAAAGCTGAGGCTGACCCTGTAGTTCCCAGTGCTCCCCACCTTAACAGCTGAAACCAGATCTGCGAGAGACAGGTCAGAAATCAAAGTCTCCATTGCCAGGTAGGACGCCAAGAACGTGAAGATTAATTTTGGTCACTATTCCCAGCAGTTCTGTGACAATACACAAACTACACTCACCTCATTTTCTTCTCTACTGAAATGTCCCTCCTTTGTCAACATCCAACCGAGTCTTTCAACCTTTTCTTCAATTGCTTGTTTGAGTCTGTCTCTATAGAACTTTGTCAGTTGGTACAGTCGATATCCCTCCCCCTCTGCTAAGAGGTCAGGGATTGTCAACTCTGGCTCTGTGAATATAAAAAGGAAAATGTAGGCTTGAACTCAAATTATTTTTCGTTTCCACCGCTCTCACCAAACTCAACAAAAAAACATGACTTGAACCTGCCTACAGACACTAAAACCGATATATTCCCAATCTCCAACTGGCCTTAAAACCTACCAAACAATATTCGAGGCATTACGTTCATAGAAGGACCAGATTTGATGCACACCAGTCCATCCCTCAACCGACCCACTCACCTATTTCAATTTTGGATCGGCAATAAATGCTGGGCCTGTCAGTAATATTCGCTTCCCAGAGATACACTCTCCATCCTGGCAAATACATTTCCCTTAATTCACATCCTGGAAATATTCTCTTATCTGGACAACTGCCTTTCCGCCAATGCACATCCCGTAAATCCTCAGAGCAGGTAGTACACTTCTTGTAGTGGGGTAATGGGTACCCCACTACACCACACGTACCACACCTACACATTCCCCCTCTCTCTGACCAACCTTCCAACAAGGAATCGCATTTACCCTTCTCCCTGCCACATTCTGCAAACACATCACCCTCATATTTCACTCACCGGCTCCGTGTTGGGGACTTGACAATTCCGTGTTCAATGAACTTCCGGGCTGACAGGCAGTCGCCTCACTTGTGCTGGTTCCAGGGTCCTGCTCAGTGTCTCTGACGTCACTGTCTCTGGGCTGACAGGCAGTTGCCTCACTTGTGCTGGTTCCAGGGTCCTGATCAGTGTCTCTGATGTCACTGACTCTGGGCTGACAGGCAGTCGCCTCACTTGTGCTGGTTCCAGGGTCCGGATTGGTGTCTCTGGGCTGCATTTGCTCCACTTCCGCTGCGGCCGTACTGCATTCTGGGACATCGCTCTCAATCTGACCCTGCTTCGGTACCTTGCTTCCTGTGTCCCGATCAGCTTTCCCCGATGATCCGCCTTGTAAACACCTCTTCAGTACTTTCCCTACTCGTTTCAATGCCCTACCTGAAATAAGTGATGAATTGCAGTTTATAAGAGTATGATTTAGATCTGAACAAAACTAATTCAAACTGCAATGGAGCCGTGACTCTGGCTGGCCAGATTTGGAGTGGGACTGTGCTGGTTACTGTGAACCGTACATCCTGCTTGGTGACCATACCGATAAGCCGGTGACTGGACACATTCACTCCCAGTAAAATAACAGGATAGACACAGTAATGCCAATCACTTAAATCCCAGCAGTTGAATGATGACCACGGGATCTTAATGCAACGGTGTCCGGTGATACTGGGAAATTAAATAAAGATATGACGTCAAACTTACCGGCCTGTAATTTCTCGGATTACTTTTAGATCCTTTTTTAAACAATGGAACAACGTGAGCTATCCTTCAATCCACCAGCACCTCACCCGTAGATACCGACATTTTAAATTTATCTGCCAGGGCCCCTGCAATATCAACACTAGTCTCGTTCAAAATCCGATGGAACACTCTATCAGGTCGTGGGGATTTATCTTCTCTGATTTCCCTCAAGATAGCAAGCACCTCCTCCTCTTCAATCTGTATAGGTTCCATGACCTCACTACTTGTTTGCCTTATTTCCGTTCACTCAATGCCAGTTTCCTTAGTAAATAGAGATGTAAAAACCATTTTTAAGATCTCCCCTATTTCTTTTGGTTCCATGCATAGCCGACCACTCCGATCTATAAGAGGACCTTTTTCTTCCTTACTATGCTTTTGCTCTTTATATACCTGTAGAAGCTGTTTGGATTATCCTTCACCTTAACTGCCAACGCAACATCTTGTCATCTTTTAGCCCTGCTGATTTCTTTCTTAAGTATTTTTGTGCACTTTTTATACTCCTCAAGCACCTTATTTGCTCCTTGTTGCCTATACCTGTCATATATCTCTCTCTTCTTCTTTTTCACAGTTCCAATATCGCTCGAGAACCAAGGTTCCTTATTCTTATTCACTTTGCCATTAATCCTGACAGGAACATACAAACTCTGCACTCTCAAAATTTCTCCTTTGAAGGCCTCCCACCTACCAGTCACACCCTTGCCAGAGAACAACCTGTCCCAATCCAAGCTTTTAGATCCTTTCTCATTTCTTCAAATTTGGCCTTTTTCCAGTTTAGAACCTCAACCCGAGGACCTGATCGATCTTTATTCATCATCAAGTTGAAACTAATGGTATTATGATCACTGGAACCAAAGTGTTCCCCTACACACACTTCCGTCACCGGCCCAAACTCATTTCCTAATGGGAGATCTAATATTGCATCCTCCCTGGTTGGTACATCTATATATTGATTTAGAAAACTTTCCCGAACACATTTTACAAACTCTAACTCATCTAGACCTTTAACAGCATGGGAGTTGCAATCAATGTGTGGAAAATTAAAATCCCCTACAATCACAACTTTTTGTCTCCCTGCAGTTGGCTGTTATCTCTCCGCAGATTTGCTCCTCCTATTCTCGCTGAATGTTGGCTGGTCTATAATACAACCCCATTAATGTGGTCATTCCTTTCCTGTTTCTCAGCTCCACCCATATGGCTTCGGTAGACAAGCCCTCTAATCTGTCCTGCCTGAACACTGGTGTAACATTTTCTCTGTCTAGCAATGCTACCTCGCCACCATTCATTCCTCTGCCCCTACCACGTTTGAAATATTGGAACTCTGGAACATTAAGCTGCCAGTCTTGCCCCTCCTGTAGCCAAGTTTCACTAATGGCTATAATGTAATTCCACGTGTCAATCCAGGCCCTCAGCTCGTCGGCGTTCGCCACAATACTCCTTGCATTGAAATAGACACACCTCATAAGATCATTACCACCATCAAAGACACTTACTGACTTTGCAGAAACTTTTAACATTATTTATTTTCAACCCCCGCTCCACTATCTGCTCTGGAGCTCTGGTTCTATAGAACAGACTTGATTAAGCTGGAATGAATTTAGTGGAGAATGACCAGTATGCCACTGGACTAGGATGCTGGGTTTTCTGTTATGTGGTTCGTCTGCGACTGTTTGCCCTGGATAATTGGAGCTTGAACATCTTACACACGTACATAAAAATAATCAGGGACGTAGTTAGGGTAGATGGTCATAGTCTTTTTCCCGGGGTAGAGGAGTCTAAGACTTGAGGGAAGAAATTTAAAATGGACCGAAGGGGCATTCGTTCACGTGGCGGGTGATGGGTATAAATTACATGCAGCCAGAGGAGGCAGTAAACACAAATAAATTTAAAGAGAGAGGATGTGGGCAGGGAAAAGGATAGAAGAAGTCTATAAGGGAAATTTGGGAAAAGCTGTGGGAAAATTGAGCAAGCACAAAAGACATTTGGATCAGCATTAATTAGCTGGAACGAAGGACCTGTGTCCCAGCTGTAATCTCTGTTTTATTACCCCCGGAATCAGAGTTGAGCACCATCACAATGTCTGCTGGGGACTGAGACATTTGGTCATTGGCCAATCCGGGTTTTCCATCAGAGATCCTGGGAATTTTAAATCCAGTTATCAGATCACCTTATTAGGGAAATATTGAGAACTCACATTCACCATTTGTACACAGCCCAGACATGGTTTCGGGTATTAAAACACTGAAGCAAACCGCATATTTATCCAGAATGAGATGTCATCTGATCCTCAGCCATTCACAACTCCGGCAATGTTCTCGGCTCGGCTACAGAAAACAGATTTCGGAAACTCCGCTCATCTCCTTTCCGCAGCAGCCCAGAAAACCAGGAGGGAGTTGATAGCTGCCCTTCCAAAACCAGAAATGCTCGTTTATCACACAATCTCTGAATTCATACCTCTGTCCATTCTGATTGTGACAGTATTGTTGATTGTCGTCGTCTTGTTCACACTTTGGTCCCGGTGAAGAAATGCTCCACCTGCCGGTGATACCCTGAATTACAAACAAGCAGAATATGAGTCAGACAGAGTACGATTACAGTACTTTGCAAATAACAGTATCGCCATCCCCTGTATCAGAGCATCCGTTGGCTTAGGGACAAAACATTCCCTGTTATTATCAACAGTCAATCTCCTTAAAATAGACTCTATAAACAATAAACTCTTTTGGACATTCCTTAAAATAGTGATCTGGTGGAGGTGGAAACAAGAAAATAACAGTGTTATGTTGTATAGGTGATTGTTAACTACTACTCTCTGGACAGCTCCCCAATTGAAAAGTGGTTTAAAAAGGATAAAGGATCCTGGGCTGCATAAATAGAAGCACAGGCACAGAGAGAATAGAGGTAGGTACTTTGAAAAAGGCTGGTTCCTCCCACAACTATCACAAAGATAAAGGCTCTCAAGACAGGGCAGAAAGGAGACAGAAAACAATTTTGACGATGAGAAACTTGACACATCCAGACAGCTTACATTTGCTCTGCTCAGAACAGATACGATAATAAAGTAAGCTGGTTAAGATGATTTAAATCTAGAAAATAGATTGGGGAAATATTAAATGGTAGAATTGTAAAGACTTGGGGAGATTGGATGAGGTTGATTTGTAAGAGACCTGAAAATTTAAAAACAAACGAGTTTAGAGTCTGTAATATAATTCCAGATACTCCAGTGAAGGCAGATTCAGTTGTAATTTCCTGTGATGGGCCCATTTCCCTCCTGGCCTCTTCACTCCATCTACACATCCCAACTGCTTCTGGAATTATACAATTGTGCTGCCTCATCCACTTCCTCTGGCTGGTCCCCCCACATAATCACCAGCCTCTACATGAAACCATTGCTTCTCGAGTTGGTTTTTCAATCGATTTACCACTCCTCTGCCCATTTAGATCCCCTATAAGCTACGATAATCTTCACCGTGAACACCATCCACTAATTTTGTGCCATCTGCGAACTTACTGGTCAAGCCTTGTACATTCACATACAAATGTTTGTAGGATAGTAACTGTTCTGGAACCTGGTGTTGCGTGTCCTGAGGCTCCTGTACCTTCTAGCTGATGGCAGCGGTGAGAAAAGTGCATTGCTGGGCGGTGAGGATCTTTGATGATGGATGCTGTTGTTCTACGGCAACATTTCATGTAGATAAACTCAATATTTGGGAGACCTTTACCCGTGACATACTGGACCAAATCCAGTACCTTTTGAAGTATTTTCTGCTCAAAAGCATTGTTGTTCCCCGACCAGTCCGTAATGCAGCCAATCAGCAGACTTTACACCACACATCTGCAGAATTTTGCCAACGTTTTTGATGACATTCCGAATCTCTACATACTCCTGAGGAAGTAGAGGCACTGTCGTACTGTCTTCGCAATTATATTTATATGATGGGTCTGGGACAGGACCGCGGAGAGTGAGACCCAAGAATTTAAAGTTACTGACCCCCTCCAACTCTGATTCTCCAATGATTACTGGCTCAAGGACCTCGGGCTTCCCTCTCCTGAATTCTACAATCAGTTTCTTGGTCTTATTGATATTGAGGTTGTTGTTATTACTCCACTCAGCCAGGTTTTCAGTCTCCCTCCTGTATGATTATTCACCACCCCTTTTGATAGAGCGCACAACAGAGGCGTCATCAGCAAACTTATATATGGTGTTGGAGCTGTACTTAGCCACACAGTCACAGGTGTAAAGCGAGTAGAACAGGGGGCTAAGTACACATCCCTGTGGTGTTCCTGTGCTGATGGAGATTGTGGAGGAGATGTTTTTGACAATCTGAACTGAGTGGGGTCGACAAGTGAGGAAATCCAGGATCCAATTGCACAAGGATGTATTGAGGTCAGGTCTTGGAGTTTGCTGAATAGTTTTAAGGGGATGGTGGTTTTAAAGGTACTCTGATAATTTTTACTTTGAACTTCCTCAGCGTCCCGTATGAGGCAAATGACATCGAGCTGCAGCTCCAGTTCCTCAACTCATTCTCTTTTCACGACGTCACTTGTCTCTTTCACTGAGGGCCAGTGATCAGACAATTAAAAAAAACAAAACATGCAGCACTCCTTCTTGGGCTGTTACTGAACAGTGGCTCACCAAAGATAACCAAAAAAGCAAACAACAAAGCTCTACACCATGTACTGTGAGTTTCATTATGAGCAAGAGTAACGCGGCAACATTCTATAATAATGAAATTGAAGTTGTATTGGCTCCTTTTACCCTGCCTCACGCTGCATTTAGTTCAACCTGTGCTGGTGATGTTCCCCCAATTCACTGCCCCAGGGGCGAGGGTCCTCTCCCAATCCCGACCCCGCAGACAATCCCAACACAGAATGGAAAGGAAACTGCCGCCCATCCAGGAACAGTGAGCATGCGCAGTGATTGTTGCACCATCAGTGCAGGGGGTGGCGGGGCTGAAATGAAACCTGCAGATGTTGCAGATCTGCGGTAAAATGAGAGGGGGACACAGGATCCTGTGACTGGTGGAGGGTCTCCCGTGGCAATAAACCGGATCCTTATTTTAATTGTGTGGAAATATCAGATAGACTGGAAATTCGGGAGGGAGGTTTAATTGAAGTGCACACATTTTTGAGTAACTCAGAAAAATAGAAGAGACTAAATTCTCACACAAATGGGTAATATACCCAGAAACACAGGCTGCATTTCGGCAGGTTGGAAGAGTGGAATGGAGTCAGGAGAAACATATTCCCCACCTGCAACGAAAGGACGTGATAGATGTAGATCTCACTGCCTTGTCCAAACTTTCGAAAGATGGGTGTGTTCCCAGCACCATCGCCTCATCCTCACCCCTCCCGAGGAGCAGAATAACAGGGGCTGAGCGTTAGCTCATCCCAGGCGGTTTGGTATGAAGGTCCCACAACTCGGACTGACCCCGGCAGGTTCCGTCCGGGAAGCGGGTCGAAGGCCGCCAGTTCGATTGAGATAACGGGTCTCACTGCCCAGCATCAGACCTCCTCACTCGGGACTGGTCTCAATACTCACCGATGGGAATGATATGGCTTCACCCCGCAGTCAGTGATCCATCCCCCGGCTCCCCGCCCGGGGGACTTTTCCCGACCCTGAAACCTATTCAACAAAGAATGGAAAGGAAAACACCGCCCATCCGGGAATGCGAGCATGCGCAATGTGATCAATGCGTCATCAGAGGGGAGGACTCTCCAGGGTGATCTGCTTTGGGATGGAGTGGCTGCAGTCAGTGCAGAGTCTTGTTGTTTAGAAGATTCATAAACAACAGTTTTATTGATGTTCACTGGAATTGCCAGCAGTGAAAACACAGATTGAATCAGGTGACAGAACACCTCCCGTACACAGTCTTGTCTCCTGGGAAACTAAACACTTCCACAATGTCGACCTTAGGTATCCCTTCCTCTAAAAGCGACTGAATCATTCAGATCGCTGATCACTAAGAGCAATTATGGTTTGTTGGTCATTAAAGTTCGCCCTGGGTGGTTTGGATGGAGTTGACGTGGAGTTCGGGGTGTCACAGTGAAAGAACCGGACAGCCAAACGCTCTGACCTAGTGACCTCCGGCCATGGATGGTGCCGCAGTGAACCTCCTGCAGAGCGCAGGCGCAGTGCCGACTCCGGTCACGGCGGCGGTGAGGAAGGGGCTGATCTCAGCTTTGAGTAAATAGAGGGTGATTTGCAGTGGGAAATGTCCGGTTTCGAGTTCTTCCCAACAGCCAGAGGCTCCGGGCTCTCCAGTCTTTCAGTCCCGGTTTTGCGCCTGAGCCGGGATTGTGGGATCAGTTAGATGCGGGTCCCCTTGCTGGGAGAGTGGACCTGCGTGAAGAAGTGCTGTCTGTGTGTGCGGATGTGGGCTGAATGCTGGGAAAGATTTGGGGCGATTGGCTCAGTAGAGGGAGGGTGGGATATTGAGCGTTATCGGACGCAGTTATTGGACGAGGAGGACGGACATGGGGCAAATTAAGTGGTAAACTAGGGAGGATCTGATCCATTGGATCTGACAGGATACGTCAGGAAGCAACAATTTTCTCTTCATATTAATTAATTACTGTCTAATCTTGCTGTTAACATTGTGTTTGTTACAGAGTCCCAGAACCTACAAAGTCTCAGTCTACAAATCTCTGGTGAGACCGCACTTAGAGTATTGTGTTCAATTCTGGTCACCTCATTATAGAAAGGATGTGGAAGCTATGGAGAGGGTACAGAGGAGATTTACCAGGATGTTGCCTGGATTGGAGAACATGTCATATGAAGCAACGTTAGCAGAGCTGGGACTTTTCTCTTTGGAGCGTAGAAGAATGAGAGGGGACTTGATAGAGGTCTACAAGATTATGAGAGGCATAGATAGGGTGGATAGTCAGTACTTGTTTCCCAGGGTACCAATAGCAAATATCAGAGGGCATAGGTACAAAATTAAGGGAGGGAAGTTTAGGGGGGACATCAGGCGTAAGTTCTTTACACAGAGGTTTGTGAGTGCCCGGAATGACTTGCCAGGGATGGTGGTGGAGGCTAAAACATTCGGGGTAATTAAGATCCTCTTGGACAGGCACATGGATGAAAGAAAAATGGAGAGTTATGGGGTAGTTTGGGTTTAGTACTTTTTTTTAATGATTATATAGTTCGGCACAACATAGAGGGCTGAAGAGCCTGTACTGTGCCATACTGTTCTATGGTTCTACCCTAGACAGCCATCACCGTCATGGGCTGCGAGTACAGATTGGGAATGGAGAGAGGGTGTCAGTGACCTCTGCATAAGAGAAGGACATGGGTTCGTACAGCCTCCTGTGAGATATAAATGTTCTCACAATGGGATCAAAACTGGTGGCACATCTGGAGTTAAGAAAATGGGATATTACACAACACAATCATCACATGTCCTACCGGCTAACAGGAATAAAATGCTTTTAATATAAAATTGAAAGTAAAGTGCTGGAAACGGTACATCAGATTGGATCTGAGGAAAGAGAAACTGTGGAAGACCCAGTGTCAGAACTGGACTGTCCAAGATGCTGCCCGATCTGCTGAATGCTCTCAGCGTTTTCTCTTTTTACTTGAAATGTTGCGCAACTATTGACTGATTACAAGATGCTTGTGATGGCCTGAACGAAGCTGCACAACTTTAATGCCCACATTCATTAGTTTTGCCTTCATTTCAACACAGGGGTAATACAGTCGATGCATTCAGTGCTGACAACATCCTCCGCATCCCACTAGCAATCTGTTTCCTAACAAAGATTAACACAGTGGACATTTGGTAACATTGAAACTAAAATCGGAATGGCTGTCATTACCCTACCACGTGCTGTATTGAATAAATCCTCTGGTAATCCAGGTAACAAACACCGATTTCAGAAATGACTCAGTAAGGCAAAATACTTCACAATGAAGACAGCGACAGAAGAGCGATTGTTGGTATAATCATTGTTGTGATACAGGCTGGACAGATATTGAACAAGACATTTGATATATACCATTGAGTTGGTGGGATACAGGCTGGACAGAGGTTGAACAAGATGGTTGATATATATAATTGAGGTGGTGGGGTACAGGCTGGACAGAGGTTGAAAAAGATGGTTGATATATATCATTGAGTTGGTGGGATACGGGCTGGACAGGTTGAACAAGATGGTTGATATACATCATTGAGCTGGTGGGAAACAGGCTGGACAGAGGTTGAACAAGATGGTTGATATATATAATTGAGGTGGTGGGGTACAGGCTGGACAGAGGTTGAAAAAGATGGTTGATATATATCATTGAGTTGGTGGGATACGGGCTGGACAGGTTGAACAAGATGGTTGATATACATCATTGAGCTGGTGGGAAACAGGCTGGACAGAGTTTGAACAAGATGGTTGATATATATGTTTGAGGTGGTGGGATACAGGCTGGACAGAGTTTGAACAAGATGGTTGATATGTATCATTGAGGTGATAGGATACAGACTGGACAGAGGCTGAATGAGGTGATGGGGATAAGGAGATTGAACGAGATGAGAGAAGGGATCAAGGATAATCACTGATGGTCCTCCAACAATACACAGATACTGAATTAAAAAATAGATATTACTGTACAAAGATTCTAGAATGACAGAGATAGAATAGCAGGACCTTCCTCCCTACCAAATGCGCCTCAGTCCATCTCCATTTAATCACACTCAGGATTTCGGTTTGTCCTACAGAAGTGGGTGATCTCACATTTTCCACATTGGGCTCCAGCTGACCTGTTGTTTCCACTCTTTTATTTTGCCTGCGTAACCCCGAAACCTTTCGGCAAGAGACACAGAACATAGAACAGTACAACAGGAACAGCCCTTCGGAAAACAATGTTGTGCTCAAACTATTTAATTAATCAAATCGCCAACTGAACTAATCCCTTCTGCCTACACAATTTCCCCTCACATTCATGTGTCTATCTAAACATCTTTTAAAAGTCCCCAATATATCTGCCGCTACCATCACACACGGCAGCACATTCGAGCAACCCACCACTCTGTGTGGAAAAAAAAACACTTGCCCCTCACATCTCCTTTCAAACTACCCCTCTCACTTTAAATGCATACATATTGATTTAGACATTTCGTCCCCGGGTAAAGAGTTATTCTCTAACTACTGTATTTATGCATCTCGTAAACTTATGAGCCTCCATCGTCTCACCCCAGTCTGTGCAGCTCTGGAGAAAACAACCGAAGTTTGTCCAGCCTCACGTTACAGCTCATGCCTTCTAATCCAGGCAATATCCTGGTGAACCTCTTCGCGCCCTGTCCAGGGCCATTGACATCCTTCCTCGAATAAGACAACCACAACTGTATGAAATACTTCAGATGTGGCCAAACTCACGGTTCATGAACCTGCAACATAATTTCCTGAATTGTAAATGCTATATCTTGACTAATAAAGGCAAGCATGTCATTTGCCTTCTTAACCAGCCTGTCAATCTGTGTAGTCACTTTGAGGGAGCGATGAACTTGGGACTCCTTGATCCCTCTGCTCATCGACACAGTTAAGGGTGTTGCATTTAGGTGTACTATCTCTTTATAATTGAGCTACAAATGTGCCAAGATAATCATCACGAATCAAATCTCACTGAGTTTTCTCACGAACTGTGGAATTTATGTCAAGTGCGCATGTATGGGAAGGTACAGGTACAGAGAACCACTGATTTGTGGCAGGATCACAGGCAAATACATTCAGATAACACACGGAACATAAATTATACAATTCTGTATCATTATCAATATAGAAATACAAGTTTTATGTCATAACCATCATACAAATATATATATATATATATAGTGTCAATAGTCATAAATACTGTTTTTGCTGACTTGGAAATGTTGATTTGGTCCCTCAGCCAAGTTGCTGACACAGTTTGGAAACAACTGGGCTCCAAGCACCGGTCCCTACAACACTCACTGGGACATCCTGCACGCCCAAGAAGGATGTGGTTATTCTTTTCTTTAAACACACAGACAACATGAACAGGAGCAGGACATTCAGCCCGTCCAGTCTATCCTGTCATTCAATCAGACCCAACATTGTTCCATCCTTGCCCCCCAACACCACTCTATACCACTTTACCCAGACCATTTGGCCCCACTTGCAGTTCAACAGTCTGCCAGTGATTGACCCGCAAAATGGTGAATCCCTCTGCTCGACGCCACTGTGGGCTCAGACATTTCCACAGACGAGCCCCTCATGTCCCTTCCCCACTGTGAATGGGCTCCTTCCCCCATCCTGCTCCTGGATCCACCACTGAAATAAACATCCTCTCGGACTCCACCCTGTCCACCCCCTCACACACCTTCTTTATCCTCTCAGCAAAATCCCTCACACTCGCCCTTCTGCCGAGATCCCTCCCCATTGGGCCGGCATCAAGCCGATGAACCGAGTGGTCTCCTCCTACCTCTCAGCAGTACATCAGACTCCGGCTGCAGGAGTCGCTTCACAAACCCCCCAACTTCCCTCGGAGGGAAGTGGAAATAAATCAAAAAGCAGGACATTTACTTAAGGCTTGTTCCGCATTGACGGGGAGTTTGATGCGAGAGCGGGAGATGAAGGCCGCTGAGGTAACGCCCTCTCAGCTGCTCTGCCTCCGCTATTGGGCGTAACCAGTGATAAACATGGCTTCACACCTATGTGAAGAGTGTAACTCCTCTGTTGACTGTGAGGTGGAGTGGGTGCGTCAGGTAATTGTTACCTTAGCCGGTAATGTTCGACAGTCTCAACGCCAGTGTGACGTAAGGAATTGCACACGTGACTTCAGATCCTGGTGAGGGGGAACCCACACGTGATATCAGGCATGTGGGGGCGCAGAGTGACGTCAGATCCCGGTGTGGGAATCCCACACGTGACATCAGGCATGTGCCGGGGTTATTAAACGAACATAAATTGGACAATGATTGTATCATAAACAGAATACATGATAAATATAGATGTTTTCATTCAGTCAATATCAGACTTGTAAATGTTGCATTTTGTCCCTAAAGCAGACAGGGAGCAACCATGCTCCAAGCGTCTGTCCCCACAACACCCACTGGGACAGCCTGCAGGCCCAAGGTGGGTCTGTTCACTCCGTTGTTTAAACCCAGACACCTCAAACAAAAGACAGCCACCGGGTCCTTATATTCGGTGTCTACATTCCCCCCAGCGCTAATGCTAAGGAGGCGCTTATGAAATGGTCGAGGCTATTAGCGATCTGCAGAACGCACACCCTGATGGTCTGTTTATTGTCGCCCGTGATTTCAACCACGCGAACCTTAAGTCAGTGCATCCCAAATTCCATCAGTATGTGGATTTTGCAACAAGCGGGGAGAAGGTGTTGGACCGGGTTTACACAAACATCCCCGACGCGTACCGGGCAGAGACCCACCCCCTCCTCGGATACTCAGACCACATCTCTGTTATGCTAATCCCAGCATACAGACCGCTCGTCAGGCGCTCCAGACCAGTTCAGAAGCAGGTGAAAACCTGGCCAGCAGGAGCCATCTCTGCTCTTCAAGACTGCTTTGAGCACACTGACTGGCACATGTTCAGGGAGGCTGCAACTGATGGCGACTCTATCAAGTTAGAGGAGTACACAGCATCAGTGACCAGCTACATCAGCAAGTGCATTGATGATGTCACTGCCCAAGACCATCACTATACGTGCCAACCAGAAGCCATGGATGACCGCGGAGGTGAGTGCGCTGCTGAGGTCTCGCGACTCCGCCTTCAGATCAGGCGACAAGGCAGCATTAACAACAGCAAGGGTCAAACTGTCCCGAGCCATCAGAGGGGCAAAGCGTGCACACGCCCAGCGAATCCACAGCCACTTCCATGACAGCGGCGGCATGCGGCGCATGTGGAAGGGCATCCAGGACATCACCAATTACAAGACAACATCACCTGACTATGCAAGTGATGCCTCCCTCCCAAATGTGCTGAATAACTTCTACGCCCGGTTTGAGGAGGAAAATGACGAGGCGGCGAGGAAGTCCACCCCTCCTACAAACGACCAGGTGCTGTGTCCCACCGTGGCCGATGTGAGAAGATCCCTTTGCAGGGTCAACCCACGGAAGGCTGCTGGACCAGACGACATCCCTGGTAGAGTGCTCAGAGGATGTGCAGACCAGCTAGCAGATGTTCTCACTGACATCTTCAACATCTCCCTGAGCAGCGCCACCGTTCCAACGTGCTTCAAGGCCGCCAACATCGTCCCCATGCCGAAGAAGTCTTCAGTTTCCTGCCTAAATGACTACCGTCCCGTTGCACACATATCCATCATCATGAAGTGTTTCGAGAGGCTCGTCATGAGGCATATCAAGACCCTGCTGCCCCCTCACTGGGCCTGCTGTTGCCACCACCATCCACCTGGCCCTAATCCACCTGGACAAAAAAGACACATACGTTCGAATGCTGTTCATAGACTTAAGTTCAGCACTCAACACAATCATCCCTCAGAAACTGATTGGAAAGCTGAGCCTACTGGGCCTGAACACCTCCCTCTGCAACTGGATCCTAGACTTCCTGACTGGGAGGCCTCAGTCAGTCCGGATCGGGAACGGCATCTCCAAAACCATCACACTGAGCACAGGGGCTCCCCAGGGCTGCGTGCTCAGTCCACTGCTGTTCACTCTGCTGACCCACGACTGTGCTGCAACAGATAGCTCGAACAACATCATCAAGTTCGCCGATAACACGATCGTGGTAGGTTTCATCAGCAAGAATGACGAGTCAGCTTACAGAGAGGAGGTGCAGCGGCTAACGGACTGGTGCAGAGGCAACAACCTGTCTCTGAATGTGAACAAAACAAAAGAGATGGTTGTTGACTTCAGGAGGGCACGGAGCGACCACTCCCCACTGAACATCGACGGCTCCTCGGTAGAGATCGTTATGAGCACCAACTTTTTTGGTGTTCACCTGACGGAGAATCTCACCTGGTCCCTCAACACCAGCTCCATAGCAAAGAATGCCCAGCAGCGTCGCTACTTTCTGCGAAGGCAGAGGAAAGTCCATCTCCCAACCCCAATCCTCATCACATTCTACAGGGGTTGCATTGAGAGCATCCTGAGCAGCTGCATTACTGCCAGGTTCGGATAATTGCACCATCTGGGATCGCAAGATCATGCAGCGGATAGTGAGGTCAGCTGAGAAGATCATCGGGGTCTCTCTTCCTGCCATCACGGACATTTCCACTACACGCTGTATCCGCAAAGGAAACAGCATTATGAAGGACCCCATGCACCCGTCATACAATCTATTCTGCCTCCTGCCATCTGGGAAAATGCTCCGAAGCATTCGGGCTGTCACGACCAGACTATGCAACAGTTTCTTCTCCCAAGCTATCATAATCCTCAATACCCAGAGCATGGACTGACACCTTGCCCTATTTAGCCTGTTTATTATTTATTGTGATGCCTGTACTGTTTTTGTGCACTTTACACAGCCCTGTGTAGGTCTGTAGTCTAGTGCAGCTTTCACTGCGTTGTTTTTACGTATTTCAGTCTAGTTTTTGTACTGTGTCATGTAACACCATGGTCCTGAAAAACGTTGTCTCATTTTTACTATGTACTGTACCAGCAGTTATGGTCGAAATAACAATAAAAGTGACTTGACTTGACTTGAAGCCTTATTCGTCCTCGTTACTTCAGAGGAGATAAACCCCCGTTTTCCCACTTCAATCCGTCAACCTTACAGCTCCGCCAACTCCTTGTTGAGGAAGAGTGACATTAAAGAAACTGGCTTGTTGGATCTTTTCCGGGAGTCGGGTTAGGAAACACGTGGCGGGATCTACGGAGGGAACTCCTAAATGACGAAGCCCACATCCCCATTGGTTGATATGCTAAATGGTTATTTGCTGTCACCAATGAGGGATAAGTGAAATTCACGTCACCGCGACAGATACCGGGCACGCACAGCATGCTCAAATCGTCTCAACGTCAGCCCGGGAGCGCGAGGGTGACGAAGCTCCGCGAGAGGATGCACGTGGGCAGTGGGCGGGGCGGTGAGCTCGTTCGCGCGGTAGATGGGGAGACTGTAGAGTCAGTAAGCGCGTCCCTCGGTCCCGTACCGTGCTGGCCATTTCACCGAGTGAGTCATGGTCGATCCGCAACCCGCTGGGGTACAGCATTAACACACAAATCTCCATGTATGTAGTTAATCAATGTAGTTTTTCTTTTCAGTTCCACAATAACATTAATATCCGGCTGTTATATTGGCTTATACTAATTAAACTGTTAGAACTTTTCTAAACAGCACACCGAATGCATAAGTGGACCACTCAGCCCTCCGAAATTGCTACTGATCTGATTTAATTTTTTTTTACGCATTCCCCGATGTTCATTTCGAAAACAATTCAACCCCACTCTTTATAAAGAAACTAGGCTTTGAATGGAATCAAAGGCTTTAATTTCACTGGCCCGTGGGTACAAAGAGTTGCTGACTCCCGCGATTAACACCGGCAAGAAAAACAGGAGGGTGAGAGAGGGAGTGACGGGGTTGGGGGTGGATCTGTTGCTGCTTTTCACTACATGATGCCCTATCCACAGCCAAACCTCCCACCGTCCCTCTGAGCATTGTATCTAACTGAATATCATCTCCTTCATCATCTGATCCAACACGCTGCTTCCCATCCCGAAATGACTGAGTTTAAACCGACTCCGGCAGCTCCAGCAGTCCTGGCTGCAAAAACATCCGTTCATCTCAAGTACAGATATAACCTATGCCTTTGGTACAGGGTCAAACAGGAACATTGCGAAACCTGTTTCTGCTTGATCACAGATTCACAGGTCTGACAATTTATTGGTAGAAAGATACTTGATGACGCCAGGCTACGTAAATGTACATTATTGGTTGGCATTTGCTAGTTAGGACTGAATGAAATGTGGTGGTGGGACATTTGGCTTCAAGAGGGTTTGCTCTTAGCAGAGGCTTGCACGACGATATGCTCCAGGGCAAGTATATCATTGCATCTTGCAATAGACAGAGGAGTCAATGACATGTTCTGGAGAGCGCCCTCTTCTTTGTGGTGGCGTGTTGGGGAGGAAGCATTAAGAAGAGGGACGCCTCACGTCTTAATAAGCTGGTAAGGAAGGCGGGCTCTGTAGTGGGCAAAGTACTGGAGAGTTTAACATCGGTAGCTGAGCGACGGGCGCTGAGTAGGCTACGGTCAATTATGGATAACTCTGAACATCCTCTACATAGCACCATCCAGAGACAGAGAAGCAGTTTCAGCGACAGGTTACTATCGATGCAATGCTCCTCAGACAGGATGAAGAGGTCAATACTCCCCAATGCCATTAGGCTTTACAATTCTACCGCCAGGACTTAAGAACTTTTTAAAAGCTATTATTAATGCTTTTTGAGATAGTGATTTAGATGCATATCATATTTTTTACTGAGTTAAGTATTGTATGTAATTAGTTTTGCTACAACAAGTGTATGGGGCATTGGAAAAAAAGTTGAATTTCCCCATGGGGATGAATAAAGTATCTATCTATCTATCTATCTATCTATCTATCTATCTATCTATCTATCTATGTTGCTGTCGTTCATGTTAATTCCACATTTTTGCAATCACTACAGCAGGAAGCAGTTGCGGCGTCTTATAAAGGGAGGAAATTCTCACCGCGTTTTGAAATTATTATGACATAACACAGACAAGCAAGGAAACATCAGAAGTGATGTTTGAATTGAGCAAACAATATGAGGAATGTGCGTGGCCTCACAGAGCTGATGCCGACAGCAATTAGCAGATCTGGAGTGATTGCAACTGGCATAACTGGCACTTCCACATTTATACAGTTCCGCTCCAACTATTTCCTACCTTCCTTTGTACAGGTATGTAATGTCTAAAAGACCAGTGTTTGAGTAAATGAGACTCACCAAACTTCCTCCTGACTGAATCAATGGAATCAATGAAGGTTTCTCTCCAGTTGATGCTCTCAGTCCTCGGACTGGTTCAATTGTTGCTGTTCCCTCATCTTCAGTTGTGGTTTACTTCCAGTCGTTGGCTTTTCTTCCAATAAACCTCTCACCGCAGGTCTAACTTTAACCAGAGAGAATAGAGTATGTTACTAATACAAATGAGAACAAAGCATTAAACTGAAATTTAAATATTGAACGCATATATCATGATCCGAGTGAAGAAATCTGTAACTGTCACTCACACTTTTCAAAGCCTGACATGGGATGCAAAAGAACACACACAAAATGCTGGAGGAACTCATCAGGCTAGGCAGCATCTGTATGTCGACGCTGCTCTCTTCCATAGACGCTGCCTGGCCTGCTGAGTTCTTCCAGCATTTTGTGTGTGTTGCTTGGATTTCCAGCGTCTGACGATTTTCTCTTGTTTGTGATGGGATACAATGAAGTCATCGCTCAGTCATAGTATAAGATACAAGTCATAATACATCGGAGTAGAATTGGATGACTCGGTCATTCTAGTCTGTTGCTCAATCATTCATGGAAGATTTTATTTTCAACACCTTATTCTCGCTTCCCTGCTATAACACTCAACCTATTTAGCAACCCAAAATGTGAATATACCCAACGATAGCCTCCACCACCCTCTGTGACATCAAACTTCACATTCCACCAACCTTTGGCTGAAGAAATTTCTCTCAGCTCAGTTTTTAAGTGAAGCTTCTTTATTTCTGAGGCAGCACTCTCAGATCCCAGACTCTCCGTCTAATCAAGCCACCCTGTCCATTCTCACTGCATCCAGACTTGTTGCTATTCAGTTGGTGTAAATAATCACTCCCGCCCTATCTACTCACCCCCCCCCCCCGAACACTATCCCTGTGAACTGCACTGAACACAGGCCCAGGGCCATCACTGCTCCACACGCATAAAGCTTATGATTCCTCAGCTTATTTTGTGAACCTTGTTAGCAACAACTGTACTGAATACATTTCCGTGAAAAACAGGACATTTGGTACAAGGATAATGTACTGGGAAAAATCTGGTTTCTTTACTCTTCTATTAACTCTCACAAAACGAGCGCAGGTGCCCTGTTCCATTCACAGAGGATATAAAATGTTCCAGGGTGAATGTAATAAAGAGAAACTGGAATCACAAGAAATGCTCAGCAGGTAAGGAATTGCTGTGGGGAGAGGAAAAAAGATAGCGATTCAGTTTCCTAACCTTTCGTCAGAATGGATTCATCCAGTTTCTAGTGGAAAATCTTGGGGTGCTCTCCATGGAGCGGTAGGGACTGAGGGAAGATCTATAGAGGATTATAAGATTATGAAAGACATTGACAGAGTAGACAGGGAGTATCTTTTCGCTGGTTAGAAATGTCTAATATCAGAGGCCATGCAATGAAGGTGTGAGCGAGTAAATGCAATGGAAATGTGAGGGTAAGTTGTTTTACTCAGAGAGGTGTGGATGCCTGGAATGCGCTGTCTGTTATGGTGGGGGAATCAAATACATCGGAGGCTTTTAAGAGACGTTTAGATAGATGTGTGTGAGGAAGATTGAGAGGATATGGACATTTTGCAGGTAGGAGATTTTTGGGGGGGTGTTGATATACTTTTCAGCTGGTTTGGCACACCATTGTGGCCGAAGGGCCTGTTCCTGTGATGTTCTGTTCCATGTTCTGTTCTATCTTCAGCATCTTGAGTTTCCCTTTGACTCCCACTGGCAGATAGACAGGTGACAGTGAAGAGGAATTTCCAAATGTGAATTGATTTCTGAAACCCCGGGCTATTTCTACTGGTGCAAACACTAAACAGCGTATTTAATCACAACCTCTCCCTGTGAGGGATGGAATGCGAACTCATTCTCTGCTTCGCTTTCAAGGGAAATTCAGAACCAAACATTTGAGCACAGAACAGGAATACTCGCTCAACATCTCATAAAACCGGACAACTTGATCCCCGGTTCATTTTATCTGGGTCAAAACATGTGTGGTATCCCAGGATCCAACCTCAGAGGGTCACAGCCCGCACCGAGAGCCTCGCACATCTTTTCCAGATCACACACTGAGAGATTCACGCTACCAATATCCAGCCCCGGAGACGTCTGCTTCATTGAGGAAGGAGGAACATCCAGCCGCATCTGTAAAAGAACCGACGTAGACCGAAGCCCAAACACAGACAGTCCCATATTCCCGGAGCCTCCATCCCAAGATTGTATCTCAAGCACCAGCTCTCCCAGGGCTCTTTGCTGCCGGTAATATGCGGCAGTGTCTCAGCTAATCCCAGTTCAAAACCTTACACTCCCACACCAACCCATGACAGAACTGGGGCCTGATGATCCTTTGTCTGGATGGAGATCAGCCGGGAAACATGGACACTGGGTCACGAAGAGGGTGCTGATACATTTCAACTTGTCTCCTCAGTTACATTGAACACATTTGTTCATTATTTTATTGGCGACAGTCATCAAGCCCAGGTCAATTAACAGCAACTTTCCCCGTCGTGTAACAAGAACAATATTTTTTAAATATAACATTGAAAATATAGCACTGGAAACTGAGTACAGGATATTTCTTTGTTCTTTTGATGCACAAAACACTGACTGATTGCAAGATGTTTGACACACTGAACAGAATCGCATAAATGCAATCCCTACAATCATTAGTTGTTCCTTCATTCCAGTACAGACATCATCCGTCCCGCACAGTGAATGATCAAAGCATCCTCGTATCAACACTGGCTGCTGAGGCCCCTGTCTCTCCGCTGAGAGTCAGTAAACAGAGAGAGATAAACATGTTCAACTCTCCTTGCAGCTCCAGCGAGCTGTTGCCCTGGCGACGGAGGAAGTGGCTTGCAAAGATAACTGAAAAAGGAAATAATACTCAACTTGACATGTTCTGAATTTTATTATGGCAAAGATGAAATGATCATTCAGCCATTTTGTAACGGTGAAACTAAAATTCCACTGGTTGTATTTACCCTGTCGAGGTGCATTCAGCCAATCTCACGGTGGTTCCATCTCTACAGAACTTCCAGCAGTGCAGACGCTGGTCCAAAATAAAAACACGTTGTTGGATACAACCCGTCTGCAACAAATGTCGATTATGTGTTCAAGTTTAATGTAGATTCATAGAGCCTTTAGAGCACAGACAGAGGACTCTTAGCCCGTCCATTCCGTGCTATGTTCGGTCCGGTACCATCAGCCTGCACCCAGACCATAGCCCTCTAGACCACCCTCACCTATGTACCTACACAGACATCTCTTACATACTACAATTGAACCTTCATCTCTAATACGGCTGGGAGCTCTTTCAGCATTCGCACCGCCCTCAGAGTGAAGCAGTTACCCCTCAGATTCCCTTAAGTATTTCACTTTTTAAGGATGCGTACAGCTCCTCTACTCTTACACCACTGGGAAGGTCAGAACACAACTTGGTGCATCTCAAACTCTGCTACGTGCATCTGGTGAAGAGTAAACCTGCAACCTCGAGGTCAGTGAGGAAATGGTCAGGGGGAGGCTTATGAGGCACTCCAGGATCGTTTTGAGGTGACAGACTGGCAGGCACGCTGTGAGCCACATGGAGAGGACATTGATGGGCTCACAGAGTGCATCACTGGTTACATCAATTTCTGTGTGGACTGCAATGTTCCGGCAAGAACTGTCCTTTGTTATTCAAATAACAAGCCATGGGTAATGAAGGACATTAAGGACATCCTGAACGCTAAAAAGAGGGTGTTTCGAGATGGAAATAGGGAGGAGCTGAGGACAATACAGAGGGACCTGAAAGCCAAGATCAAGGAGTCTAAAGATAAGTATAGGAGGAAGCCTGAGTGGAAACTCCAACAGAACAACATGAGAGAGGTCTGGAGTGGGATGAGGACCATCACTGGGTTCCGGCAAACTAGCAACAGAGGAGCAGAAGGCAGTGTGGACAGGGCCAACGAACTTAACCTGCTCTTCAACAGATTTGACACAGTGGCCCCTGCCCATCCCCTCATGATTCTTCTGTGTCGGCTCCCAACCAACACATACTCTACTGTCCACTCCTACCCTTCCTCACAGCCCCCTACCCTGCTCTCGTGACTACACACCTCCTACATTTGAAACCACCATGGTGGGCTTCACAGCTGAGCAGGTGAGAAGACAGCTGAAACGTCTCCACCCAAGCAAGGCTGCAGGCTCGGATGGTGTCAACCCCAGGCTGCTCAAAGCCTGTGCCCCCCCCCCCCACATCTATGTAGAGTACTTCACCATGTATTCAACCTTAGCTTGAGTCTCCAGAGGGTTCCTGTGCTGTGAAAGAAGTCCTGCCTCGTCCCTGTACCGAAGACGCCGCGCCCCAGTGGCTCTAATGACTACAGACCGGTGGCATTGACCTCCCACATCATGACCCTGGAGGGACTTGATCTAGAGCAGCTCCGGCCTATGGTTGGGCCACACTTAGACCACCTCCAGTTCGCCTATCAGCCCCGACTAGGAGTTGAGGATGCCATTGTCTACCTGTTGCACCGTGTCTTCACCCACCTGGACAAGCCGGCGAGCACTGTGAGGGTCATGTTTTTTGACTTCTCCAGTGCGTTCAACACCATCCGCCCAGCTCTGCTATGTGAGAAGCTGACAGTGATGCAGGTGGATGCTTCCCTGGTGTCATGGATTATTGATTACCTGACTGGCAGACCACAGTACGTGCGCTTGCAACACTGTGTGTCAGACAGAGTGGTCAGCAGCACTGGGGCTCCACAGGGGTCTGTCCTGTATCCCGTTCTCTTCACCATCTACACCTTGGACTTCAACTACTGCACAGAGTCTTGCCATCTTCAGAAGTTTTCTGATGACTCTGCCATAGTTGGATGCATCAGCAAGGGAGATGAGGCTGAGCTGAATCACCTGCAGCTTAATGTGAAAAAGACTAAGGAGATGGTGGTGGACCTGAGGAGGTCTAAGGCACCGGTAACCCCTGTTTCCATCCAAAGGGTCAGTGTGGACATGGTGGAGGATTACAAATACCTGGGGATACGAATTGAAAATAAATTGGACTGGTCAAAGAACGCTGAGGCTGTCTACAAGAAGGGTCAGATCTGTCTCTATTTCTTGACGAGACTGAGGTCCTTTAACATCTGCCGGACGATGCTGAGGATGTTCTACGAGTCTGTGGTGGCCAGTGCTATTACGTTTGCTGTTGTGTGCTGGAGCAGCGGGCTGAGGGTAGCAGACACCAACAGAATCAACAAACTCATTCGTAAGACCAGTGATGTTGTAGGGGTGGAACTGGACTCTGACAGTGGTGTCTGAAAAGAGGATGCTCTCCAAGTTGTATGCCATCTTGGACAATGACTCCCATCCACTGCATAATGTACCGGATAGGCACAGGAGTACATTCAACCAGAGACTCATTCCACCTAGATGCAACACTGAACGTCATAGGAAGTCATTCCTGCCTGTGGCCATCAAACTTTACAACTCCTCCCTCGGAGTGTCAGACACCCTGAGCCAATAGGCTTGTCCTGGACATATTTCCACTTGGCATGATTAACTTGTTATTATATAATTATTTATGGTTTTATATTGCTATGTTTCTACACTATTCTTGGTTGGTGCGGCTGTAACGAAACCCAATGTCCCTCGGGATCAATAAAGTCTGTCTGTCTGTCTTTTTGCCCTAAATTCACCCTCAGATGGGCAAGCGCTTAACTGCATTCACACTATTTATACTACAATACATTTGTATAAATCCAGCAGGGGTTTTCCAACATGGGATCTCTTTAAGACACTATCTAACTCTGCTTCTCCCTTAATGGATCTGTATTCCCATGTCAATTTGTTTTGTCCCACATTGCAGACCCCCTACTAGTCAATGAGTAAGTTATATACTCGTTTGCCCTGCCAAAATGCAACACCCCACACTTATCTGTATTAAATTCCATCTGTTAGTTTTCAATCCAATTTCCCAGTTCCACACAACTTCGTTTCCCAAGAGACTTGAATCTTTCCAAGGCAGTGTGCTAACAAGCTACAAATGAAACAAAAACTCAACAGATAATCTGTCGAAAGATAATTTTTTTTCCGGTCTAACACCCTGTGTCGGATGGCTTTGAACAATTTCTAATTTGATTTCAAGTTCCCAGCATCTTGAGTGTTTCTTTAATTTCAGCTGCTCACAGACAGACGACAGTGAGAAGGAATTTCCAAACACGGTGAGGATACTGAACCCGACGTAGGTAACCAATGATGCAAACACTGAACAGCTCATTCCAGGTACTCACTACCTCTGTGTATTGAGATTACCTCTCAGATCCCTTCGATCGGACTCCCCAACCCTGGGAAACGAAGCCTGGTGTATGTAGCTGGGCATCAAGGGCTTCACAGACTACGTGAGGGAAAAGGTAGCCTTGACTGTACCAGTAACGCTTCCCTCCCTGGCGCTCTAAGCACTGCTTCGAGGCACAACACAAGCCAGTCACGAAAACTACCCCCCGCCACCCCGAGAGCTGAGCAGTCAATGTCTGTAACAGAAGACGTAATAAGGTCTCTGCAAGGGTGCTGGGCCAGAAAACATCCAGGCTGAGCTCGCATACAGTGTGCACATCAGCGCATTGATCTCTTCACGGCCATTGCCAACACTTCACTCTTCCAGGCTGCCGTTCTCACCGGCTTCAAATCAGCCACCATCCTCCCTGTACCAACGAACTCGACACATTCAGAACAAACCGATCTGACGCCAGTTAGTGTGGCGTTCATTGACGGCTGATAACGGCACATATCAAAAACTCCAATCCTTACTCACTGGGCACTCACCAATAAACGTACGTACCGAATCACTCCAGGACAGATGCCATAGCATCTGTCATTCCCCTTGACCTGACACACACTAAAAACAGGGACACTTGTGTCAGAATGCTGTTTCTGAATTTCAGTTCGGCATGTAACACTATAGTCCCACAGACATTGGTGAACCAATTCCTTCTCAGCCATCTAATTACACCACTGCTCAACTGGATGTTGGGCTTCCTAGCTAACAGACCACAGACAGTCAGGATGCACAACCGCTGTTCCTTCCCATTATCCAGAACTTGGCTGTGTGCTGAGCCCACTGTTGTACACTCCACTCACACAGTCTGCATGGCCAAACACCCAACAACCACACTGAAATTAAAATCGCCGGTGACACAGTGTGGTGGGGCTCATCAGGAACAATAATGAAATGTCATACAGAGAAAATAGCTTAAGACCTGGAGCCAGTCAAATAACCTCTTTCCCAATGTCAACAAGACAAAGGGGATGGTTATCGATTTCTTTTTCCCGCTTGATTTTATAAACCTACAACGTCACCCAAATTTGTATGTGCTCCGTGGAATAAAGATCCAACTTGACCAACCTTTCCCTATAACTTGGCCCTCTAGCTCAGGCAGAATCCTCATCAATCTCTTCATCACCCTCTCCAGCTTGATAATAGTTTTCCTACAATATGGTGACCACAACTGTACGGAATACTCGGTGTAGCCTCACAGGCTATTTATATAACTGCAATACGATGTCTGCAAACCAAAACTCAATGCCTGACTGAATAAGGCCAGCATGGATAAAGCCTTCTTTTCCACCCTCTATACCTGCACGTCCGCTTTCAGCGAAAGTTACCCTGGTAACCCCAGCTCGCTCTGTTCCACAACGCTTGGTGCGCCGTCATTCAGCATACCAGGCGCACCACGGTTTCACGGTCCAAAACGCACCATCTTTCACTTGTCCAAATTGAAAACCATTTGCTGTATCTCAGTCTATCTCCATCACTGACCAACATCTCTTTGAAGTACATTATAACATGTTGCAATATCAACAAGAGCCCTTGAAGACTCCCTAGTATCACAACTTGCTAGCCGTGCTATGTGTATTCATAAACAAATCAAAGTCATGAATGACATATTTCAATACCAACACGCACATCACAGTCGTCACAAGCCTCCATTCGCTAAATCCAACTTGAGTTATCGTCCTGTGTTTGCTGACATCGAGTCGGGTCAACATTGTTGTCTCTTTCTAAAACGTCATCATGATTGGCAAGCTCGGCTCCGCTGGGCGGTGTAATCGGTGATTTCCCCACAACCAAAGTCCAAACGCTCCGATCATCTTTTTCGCTGCAAACTGAAGAGATTCAAACCCAGCTGAACAACCTGGAGTAGAGCTTGTATACTGCCTGTTCTATAATCTCAGGGACTCCATTCCAGATTTGCAGCTCCCCTGCGACGCTTCGCTGCCGGCGATTTGCCGTGGGTTTCCTGCCACTTCTGATTCACATATTAAGGTGGAACTGGAACCAAACAAGTATTATAACCTACATAAAGACTGCTCAGTGACGCTTTGGGACCGACGATTTGTCGTGGTGATCCTGGCATTTCCGATTCACAAACTGAACCTAATGATCGTCTATCCATCTTACTTCAAAATTCCTGCAAAAGAACATTGTCCCCCCCCTCTCCCTCTCCCCCTCTCTCCCTCTCCCCCTCTCCCCCTCTCCCCCCTCTCTCCCTCTCCCTCTCCCTCCCTCCCTCTCTCTCTCTCTCTCTCTCTCTCTCTCTCTCTCTCTCTCTCTCTCTCTCTCTCTCTCTCTCTCTCTCTCTCTCTCTCTTTTACTGCACAGATATTATCTGACTGCAAAATGTTGGGGGCGCCCAATACTGTTCAACAGATCTGTGTAATGCCAGCCCCACCCCTCCTAATTTGTTAGTTCTCAGTCCATTCCTACGCGTGTGTAATACATTCCATACAGTCAATGCTCACAGCATCCTTTCCTCCCACTATCTCTCTGTTGCAGTTGCTCCCGAGGCCACTTTCTCTACGCTAAGAAGCGGTGACCACAGAGCGATAAATGTGTGCAATATTTCTTGCAGCTACCGAGGGCTGTTACCCTGAAAACGGAGGAAGTGGTTCACCGAAAATCATCGAGAAAGGAAATAACAAACTCAACATAATATGCTCTGCGTTTCATTGTGACAAAAATCAGCACAGAAGCCATTTTGTAAGGCTGAAACTAAAATTTAAATGGCTTAATGGCTGCCTTTACCCTGCCTCGTGCTGTATTCAATTAAACATCAATTAACCGAACAAAGAGACACAGTTCCTGGAAAACATAGTAAAGTAAAAGTGCAGTACAATACTTGAGAATGAGACAAAGGTTAGAAAAAAGATTGTTGACATATATCATTGACGTGGTGAGGTACAGGCTGGAAGGAAATTGAACAAGAAGTTGTAACATATTGATCTGTGTGGATGGTATGTAAAACAGAATTTTCACTGTACGTTGGTACATGGCAATAATAAACCATTCCTCACTTAAATTGTGTGGAAACCTTAGACAGTCTGAGTTTCAGCTCCGGAACTTCGGGAGGGTGATTTCATCGAAGTGTACAAATTTTTGAGGAACAGGCAAGAGGAAAAGGCTTAATTCTCGCATTAATAGGGATATGTACCCGGAAACATTCGCTGCTCTTCGGCGGGTCGTAACAGTGGAATGGAGTCAAGAAACAAAAAAAAAACTGCCCACACAGAAAGAGGGGACGTCACAAATCTGGATCTCATTACCTAGTCTGAACTGACGAAAGATAAAACTACTCATACACATGGAGCAGCGTCCCGCAAACGCGATTACTCCGTTTAACCTCCGGCTGCAACAGGCCGAATTTCCCCAGGTACAGCGCAACTGATGATTGCAGTCCCGGCATCACCAGATTACCCGTTCCTCGGGCTAAAGCAACAAGTGCTGAGCGGCGGCTCATCTCAGGCGGTTGGCTGTGAAGGTCCTACAACCCGGACCGACCCGCCAGTTCGGGTGAATTAACGGGACTCAAACATGCCCGCTCGGAAGGACCTCAAATACTCACCGGTGGGAACTTGATGTATTTGCCTCGCAGACAGCGATCCTACCCCCGCCTCCCCGCGACGATGCGCTTCAACTCAGAACGGAAAGCAAACCAAGACTGAGCATGCGCAATTTGAGTCCCCGCGTCTTCAGAGCCGGGGCGGGACTTTTGGAGGCGGAGCAAAGAGCATAGACCATAGACCATGGAGCACAGAGTTGTTCAAAAAAATTAATAATAATAATAATAATAATAATAATAATAATAATAATAATTCGACTCCCTATTTTATTTTGGTGGAAATATTAGAGAACCTTGTTTGCAGATTTGAATCCTCTGGAAGGAGGCTTAACTGAAGTGTACACATTTTCGACACACACAGATCAATGGAAAGGCTTAATTCTCCCATAAATACGGTCGTACATCGGGAAACATTAAATGCACCGCAGCTCGTAACAGTGAAATGAGTCAAGAAAAAAAAAATACCCACCCACAATGAGAGGGCGTGACAGATCTGGATCTTATTGCCTTGACAGAACGGAAGAAAGATTAAAATGAACAACCATGATAAACAAACCCGCAGATGTTGCAGATCTGCGCTAAAATGGGAAAATGGAGCGGGATGTAGTGACGGGCTGAAGGTCTCCCTCCTAAACTGGTGACTCTTCTCTTCGCCCCTCACACGCTGCATGACCCAGCTGCCGCATTTTCCACATTATTTCATAATTACACCTCCGTTTCGTCCCCCTTTCTCCACTCTTCGGTCAACGATTTACGGGTTCGGCCCCCATACCAGACCGCCATACAGTTTACACCCAGACCTGAAATGTGCAGGTTCTTTTCAAATCAGTTCAATGTTTACAAACACTAACTTCTATACGCATTCCCCCTGCCTCACTGGAGACTAAGAATGTAACATCACCAAGGGAGAAACTTCAGGAGATCATTCAGCCCATCGAACGATCAAAAAGATGGCGGCTGCGCTCCCATCTCAGCCACATGTTTCTGCCCGATCCTCATTTCCTCGATCCCACACATCTGCCGACCTCAGTTTTACGCGAGGACCATCATGAATCTTTACTGCCTTCTCAGGTGGGGATTCACAAACATTCACCACCCTCGGAGTTAGAGACATTTCCCCCCCCATTTCAGTCCCGAAGAATCCACACCATTTTTCATTGGTTCAACCGCTGCTGATGTTGTGCATTTCAATGTGTTCACTTATTCGTCCTCGGTTCTCTAAATTAAAGGCTTATCGCGTTTTATATTTATTTGCATGATGACCCGGCCTCTCCAGGGTTCAGTCTGGTGATTCTTCATTGCATTCCCTGTCACAGAAACACTCTAACCTCTGTGTTACTCCACTATGAAATGAAAGCTTACAAAATTCTTGAGGAACTCGGCAGGTCAGGTAGCATCTGCAGAAAAGAGTTGGCAGACGACATTTCGACCGAGCCCCTTCTTCAGGACTGAGACGGAAGAGGGGAGATGCCTAAATTAAAAGGTAGTGGGAGCGCAAAGAGGCCTTCTGGAAGGGGATAAGGGAAGCCAGGTGGGTGGGAAGCTGCTGGAGAAGAAAGAATCTTATAGGAGAGGAGAATGGACAATAAGAGAAAGTGACGGAGGAGGGGCCCAGAGAAAGTATTAAGATGTGTGAAGAAATAAAAGGACAGAATGTGGAATAGGGAAAGGGGGGAGAGGCGAAAATTTTCATCACCGGAAGGAGAAATCGTTATTTCTCCTGTTGGGGTTACCTACTGTATCCGGGGTTCCCGGTGTGGCCTCTTGCATGTAAGTGAACCACGACGTAAACTGGAGATCACTTCTCATTCCCATTCCGACATGTCAGTCCATGGCCTCCTCTATTGTCGTGATAAGGGTACACTCAGATTCGAGGAGAAACAACTTGTATTCCTTTTGCGTAGCCTTCAAGCTGTCACTATGAACATTGATGTCTCGAATTTCTGGTAATTGCCACCCCCTTCACCATTCCCCATTATCTGCCCATAACTTCCCTCTGGTGCTCCTCCCCCCTCGTTTTTATCCATCGTTTCTGCCCTCTCATAACAGATTCCCCCTTCTTCAGACCTTTATTTCGTTCACCAATCAGCATTCCGGATCTTTGCTTCACCAATCGCCTGCGACCTTGTACTACTTCCTCCACTCCCACACCTTTCTTTTTCTTTGACTTCTCTCCTTCCATTACAGTCCTGAAGAATGGCCTCGCCCTGACCTGCTGAGTTTCTCCAACACACTGTGTGTTGCTTTCAGAAAAGTTGCTAATGAAACATTCAGTTAAACTAACGCTTTTTGTCTATACAGCGGCCATATTCTTCCGTTTTCCTCACATCAACCTGCCGATGTAAATGGCTCTTAAAGGCCACTAACGTATATGCATCTTCCATCAGCCAGTCTGCACATTCCAGCTACCCACCACTCTCTGTGTAAAAGAACTTTTCTCCCACATCTTGCATCTCTTCTAAAATAACCCCCATCTCACCTTAAATGCATGGCCTTTTGTATAAGTAATTTTAACTCGAGGAAAATATATTTTCTCTGTACTCTATCTATGCCTCTCGTAATCCTATAATCCTTCTGGAAGTCTCACACCAGCCTGCAGTGCTCCAGAAAAACACAACCCAAGTTTGTCCAACCTCTCGTTATAACTCATGCCCCAGTATCCGGGCAATGCCCTGGTAAACCTCATCTGCATCCTCTCCTAAGCCTTGACATCCTTCCTAAAATGAGGCGACCAGAACTGTATGAAATAATCCGGTTGTGGCCTAATTCGTGTTTTATAAAGCTGCAACATATTTTCCTGTCTTTTTAACTCAATGCCTTGACGAATAAAGGCAAGCATTCCCGTTGCCGTCTTAACCACCCTATTAATCTGTGTAAACACGAGGAAATCTGCAGATGCTGGAAATTCAAACAACAACACACACAAAATGCTGGTAGAACACAACAGGCAAGGCAGCATCTATAGGGAGAAGCGCTGTCGACGTAGATGCTGCCTAGCCTGCTGTGTTCTATAGCATTTTGTGTGTGTTGTTATTAATCTGTGTGGTCCCTTTCAGGGAACTGTGAACATGGATCCAAGATCCCTCTGTTTATTAACACTGTTCAGGGTCTGGCATTTAACAGCGTACTGTCTCTTTACAGTTGACCTACCAAGCTGCCAAGGTGATCATAACTAATCAAATCTCACTAAGATCTCTCAGGTCCTGTTGAATTTATTACCAAGTGCACAAGTACGGGAAGGTACAGGTACAGAGAAACACTGACTTGTGGCAGCATCACAGGCAAGTACATTCAGATAACACACGGAACACAAATTATACAATTCTCTGTGCGTAACAATATAGAAATACAAGTTTTATGCTATTAACACTATATAAATATGATATTTATGTCATTAACAATGCGTAAGTACGCATTTTATGTCATGATCAACATACAAATACACATTTTGTGTGAATAACAGCCTTGGAAATGTTGTATTTGGTCCTTCAGACAAATTGTTGACACAGTTTAGGAATAACTAGTCTCCAAGCACTTTAAGACCCACTGGGACATCCTGCCGGCCGAAAAAGGGTCTGTTCATACCTTCCCTTTAATCACACATACAACAGGAAAAGAAGAAGACCACTCCGCTCCTATAGCCCATCCAATAAGACCCCAGGCCGAAACATCCTTCCCCTCAACACCCCTGCTATCCACACTTTGCCCGGACCGTAGGCCCCACTTGCAGGTCAATAATCTGCCGGCGTTTGCCCCCTAATATGGTGAACCCCTTTGCTCGCCACCACCGTGGGCTCAAACATTTCCACAGATGAGACCGTCCTGTCCCCACCGGGACAAACATCCTGACCGCCCCCTCTCTCACCATCATCCTTTCAATAAAATTCCCCCTCCCTCCTTCTTCGGCCAGGATCCCTCCCTCCCTCTCGCAACCCCGGAGAGCCGGAATCTCCGATGGGCCGAGCGGTCTCCTCCTACCTCTCAGGGATAAATCAGACTACGGCCGCAGGTGACGCCAAATAATTATCACTTTGCCCGGATCATGGGCCCCACCTGCAGGGCAACAGACTGCCGGTGTTTGCCCCCAATGTGGTGAATCCCTCTGCTCGACACCACTGTGGGCTCAGACATTTCCACAGCTGAGCCCCTCCTCTGCCCACCGGTACAAACATCCTGTCCGCCCTCTCTCACACCACCTTCATCCTTTCAATAAAATTCCCCTCTCCCTCCTTCTTCTGCCGACGGACGGAGCAGTCTCCTCCTACCTCTCAGCCATACATTAGACTCTGGCCGCAGGAGACGTTTCACAAATACAAACAACTTACCTCGGAGGGAAATCGAAATGAATTAAAAAAACGGATATCTACTTTAAGTTTTTTTTTCCATTTTGGCGGTGAGTTTGGAGCGGGTGCTGGCTGCAGTTCAGCGGGGTTAACGCCTTCTCAGCAGGTCTGCCTCCGCTACTGGGTGTAATCAGTGACTGACATCGCTTCACACCAATGGGAATAGCGTAGCTCATGAATCCTCTGTTCGCTGTGGGGAGAGAGGTTGGGGTTGGGAGGGGCACGTGAATAGTAGCTCAGCCGTTAAACCAAACAAGCGGGAGCACTGCAACGCGCGTTTGCTGTAAGGTACTGCTCACGTGACGAAAGATCCCGGTGAGGAGAATCTATGAGCGATGTCAGGCACGTAGGGGCGCCGGTCTGATGTCACCCGTCGGACAGCGTTCCTTATTGGACTTTTCTTACGTTTTCAGTGGGACAGCAACATTAATCACGGGTGTCATCACTGAATCCAGTGTTAGGTTATGTAAAGACCCATTTAATGGGCCCTGCAGTGCCGTGTTGCTGGTGCAGTGGGCAACATGTTGTTTGTCTCGAGTTCAGTCACAAAACCCCAAAGCTTGTGGGAAATCTTTCTCAAGATGATGTGGTTTGAGGTGGCTTCCGTCACTTAACGGTCTCGTATTCTGATAACCAACTGTTTTACTAATGCAAACCCGAATTGTCAGCGGGCTAGACACACAGTGTATTAGGCAATAGAAGACCTCTCGTCCCTGCAATATTTGTCTCCTGGGAAACTAAATTTTCTGACAATGTAGACCACAGGCACCCTTTCCTCTAAAAGACAGAGAATCAATCGGAAAGCTGATGGCTGAGAGGAATTATGTTTGATAGTTATCATAGTTCATAGTTCGCCCAGAGTTGGTTGGATGGTGTCGATGTGGCTATTGGGCGTCTCCCAGTGAAAGGACCGACAGCTGAACCATCCGCATTGTCAGTTTCCAGCCGCTGGTGGCGCTGTTTTAACCTCCGGCGACGCCCAGGGTCGCTGCGTGAACCTCCGTCCGCTGTTGGCGCTGTAGTAACCTCCGGCGACGCCCAGGGTCGCTGCGGGAACCTCCGTCCGCTGTTCGCGCTGTAGTAACCTCCGGCGACGCGCAGGGGCGCTGCTTAAACCTCTGGCCGCTGCAGGAACAGTGCCGATCCCAGGGTTTGCCGGTGGCTCTCCTGTTCGGGCCGCAGGTCTGATCTGGTCTGTGTAAATCGGGGGCCAGTTGCCCCCGTTGGAGCTTTGAGTCCGACCCCGGTCTGTGGAATCAGTTAGTTGTGGTTCTCAAAGCTGGGAGGAGGTTTGGGGTGAAGGTGATCTGTCTGTGTGTGCGGGGAGAGGTTATGGGTGGACGTGAGGGTGTGGAGTAAGTGATGGGAAAGATATGGAGCAGTAGGCGCGGTGGTGGCGATGTTATTGGGAGAAAATGGGATGATTGGACATTCCCATGACCCGGGAAGGGTGGACACGGGACAAATTAAGTTGTAAACAAGGGAGGATCTGGCCCATTGGATCAGACAGCACACGAATCCCTTCAGGAAGCAGAAATGCTCTATTCATAATAATTATTGACTAATTTTGCTGTTAACACTGTGTTTGTTACAAAGCCCCAGAATCTGGGATATCTGTGTGTCATGGGTTGCGAATGCAGATTGGCAAGTGGAAGGTGTAACTGTGACCTCTGCATCAGAGAACGACAGGAGTTTGTACATCCTCCTGTGAGATATAAATGTCCTTACAGTGGATTCAGATCTGATGGCATATTTGGAGTTTGCAAAGGGAAAGTGAAAAAGAAAGGGGCTGAGGAGAGAGAGATTTTACTGGTCAGCAGTGAAGGAGTACACGGGCTGTCTAATGTATCGATTGAGTTATTCTTTGAAGATTTCACAGATTGTGAATGAGGAAGGAGGCTTGTTGAGGAGGAGAGTGAGCTGGGAGGATACCCGGAGGTGAGCAGGTCAGGCACGGTATCAGGAGAGTGACAGAGATGTCATTTCCTGTGTCACGGGTACAGACAATCGTCTCAAGTGAGGAGTTTGTGTGGAGATGCTGCTTCCCTGGAGGTGGAGGAAAGAAGACACACCAACAGGTGGAACCAGCTGCGGGAAGACATGGTTTGTCACGCCTGGCGATGAGCTGAATGTACCATAACCTTCAGACTGAATCAGAAAACCATTCGGAGGGTATTTGAAATGTCAGAAGCAGGGGAGATGTGATCACATGTGCAAAGGGCAGGGGTTGTGTCTCCATCAGACCCTCAGTGAGATGGTTCAAGTTACAAAGTGCAGGGATGAAAGCACAGTGTTTGGGGCCGGATTAAATCACAGATTTTGACACAGTGAGAGGGTTGTTTTCACTGTAAGAAAGCAATGTTTGTGGAAGAAGGCACAGGAACTTCATCAATTTCAGGCTGTTTAGCAGAGGTGGCCAATTTGTATTTCACCCTGAAACAATTATTCACAGTGGTGACAAAGGGGTGAAGTCTGGTTTATTTCAGGTTGGAGAGGGGTGTGAAGTTTGAAATCAATTCCTTGTGGTGCCACCATCGTTAATTTAGCATGTCCGGAGGGGTGTATCACACAGCCCGGAAACAGGCCTTTAGCCGGCCATACTTGTTCTGACCATCCACTCACTGTCTACACTCGTCCCATTTATCAGCACTTATAGACAAAAGACAATAAGTGCAGAAGTAGACCATTCGGCCCTTCGAGCCTGCACCGCCATTTTGAGATCATGGCTGATCAAATCCTTATCAATACCCGGTTCCTGCCTTGTCCCCATATCCCTTGATTCCCCTATCCATAAGATACCTATCTAGCTCCTTCTTGAAAGCATCCAGAGAATTGGACTCCACTACCTTCCGAGGCAGTGCATTCCACACCTCCACAACTCTCTGGGAGAAGTTTTCCCTTAACTCTGTCCTAAATGACCTACCCCTTATTCTCAATCCATGCCCTCTGGTACTGGACTCTCCCAGCATCTGGAACATATTTCCTGCCTCTATCTTGTCCAATCCCTTAATAATCTTATATGTTTCAATCAGATCCCCTCTCAATCTCCTTAATTCCAGCGTGTACAAGCCCAGTCTCTCTAACCTCTCTGCGTAAGACAGTCCAGACATCCCAGGAATTAACCTCGTGAATCTACGCTGCACTTCCTCTATAGCCAGGATGTCCTTCCTTAACCCTGGAGACCAAAACTTGGTTCATAGCCGACTGTATCTCGGCAGTTTCAATGCTCATCCTCTTCGTAAATGTTGTGAAGGGACCTGCCTCCACCACCACCTCGGGCAGTGTGTTTCAGATTTCTGAGTGAAACACCTCTTCTTCATATCCCTCTAAACCTCTTCATCCAGTGTTTAAATCTATGCCCTCTGACTTGTAACTCCACTGTCCCAGGATCCCGGCCTATATGGGCATCAGTGAGGTCTTTGATAAGGTTTAGCATGGAAAGTTTCTGTGGAAAGTCAGATCATGGGGTCCAGGGAGAGCTTGCTAGCTGGATGCAAAATGGGCTTGATGGTAGGAACCAGAGAGTGATGGTGGGATCTGTTTATTGGACTCGACGCCCGTGTCTAGTGGTGTTCCCCAGGGCTACACTCATTGCTGCTTTTCATCTATATCAATAATTTCGTTGAGAATGTACAGGGCATCTTTGCAGCAAGTAAGTTCTAAGAATTACTTGTATTCAGATAGTAAGTCTAGACACTCCTTGTTTCCATCTTGCAGTTGCTCTCCCCTTACCCCCTACAGCTGTGTCCACCCTCCCGCACCATTTTCCTTCACCACCCGCCGTCAGTCTTCACGACAGCCTTGACCTGGTCGAGGGAGAGACAGGAAAATGGAACACCGAGCCGGGACCCCTCCTTGGATACGGGACATAGGGCCGGGACTCATAACACAGAACGCTGCACATGACGAGACAGTTCCCAACGCTAGGTAGCGGCAAAACGGCCGGACCTACCTAACGAAGGCGTGGACACGGACAGACAATTCCAAACAGGGCGAGACTCCAGACACAGGCAAGGCGAGGCAAGGCTCCAGACAGAGGCGAGGTGAGGCAAGGCAAGGCTCTAAGCAGAGGCGAGGCGAGGCAGGGCGAAGGTCCAGGCAGAGCCGAGGCGAGGCGACGCAAGGCAAGGCTCCAGACAGACGCGAGGCGAAGGAAGGCAAGGCTCCAGGCAAAGGCGAGGCGAGGTAAGGCCAGGCTCCAGGCAGAGGAGAGGCAAGGTGAGGCTATGCTCCAGGAGGAAGGCGAAGGGAAGGGATACAGACAGGGGATCAGGACAGGACAATCCAGCAGCCAGAGGCTGAATCCTGAAGCTATTTATGAGGATAGCCCGAATAAGAATCAGCTGCCCCACCAAAAACTGTGGAAACACGGAAAACTTGGAATAAGGAACATGGACCGGACCGTGAATTGGAATGCGGTTTTCACGGACCGGGCAATGACAGAGGGGTGAGCTTCTTCACTCAGAGGTGGAATAAGCTGGCATCGTATGTGGTAGTTGCCAATTTGATTTACAACATTTGTGAAGTTCTGATGAGTACAGAATGGGAGATTACGGAGGGTTTTGATGCAGGCAGTTGGGGCAAAGCATAAGCTACCATTTTGGCGTGGACTAAATGGGCCGAAGGGTCTGTTTCTCTGTTTTGTTTGCTGTGACACTAATAATATTCTGATCTGTAATTTCCACAGTCAGTGCTTTGCTGCTAATGACCGAAACCAGTAATTTACAGAATGGGTGAAGAGGCTGCCCAGAGACTGTTCCTGTGATCAAAGTCACTGGGACGTCCCATCACAGAGCAGGTACTGTCTTCTCCATTCTCTTTCACTCAGTCTGTCACTTAGCACATTCCATGTCTAAAGGAAATATCAGGGCTCACAGAGAAGGGAACTCCCACAGAGAATTCCCTGCTCTTCCTCAGCCTGGTGACGGGGAAAGTCTCCGAGTCCCAGAAAGTGATTTCCCTTTGTGGAAATGAGGAATGGGTTTGAAAATACGGCCAGAATGCTGAAAGAAGTTCTGGAGCTCTTGGTATGTTAAAACAACACAATGAACCGAAAATCACATTGAAACATTGTAGGCTGAACAATGTTAGGGAACATAGAATAACATCTATCTTCAACCTACAATGTTTTTAGCTCTTTGAAAGTGGCCAAGTGGATTAGTAATCAGATGGAAAACTGAACTAATCTATTTTGTACACACAATGTCCATATCCCTCTGCTTTCCTCACATTCACATGTCTATTGAAGGGACTCTTAAATGTCCCGGATGTATCTACCTCTACCAAATCCCAGGTGCTCATTTCAGGCACCAACAAATCTGTGTAAAATAACTTGCATTTCACACAGACGTTGCCTTTCTACTTTGAATTTACCCCCTCTCACATTGAATGTATGCCCTCTGGTATTAGACATTTCAACCCCTCAAAAGAGATACTGTCTGCCTACTTCACCTGTACTCCTCATAATCATATAAACCTCTATCAGATTTCGCCTCAATTTCCACGGCTTCAGAGAAAACAACCCACGTTTGTCCCACCACACGCCCTCTAATCCGGGCAATAGTTTGTACCCTCTTCAACTCCTCGATTCCATTCCTAGTATAGGGCAACCAGAGCTATCCAGATGCAGCCGAACTTCAGCTTGCGCCTGTTGAGGATTCTGAGGTGTGTTTAGAATCATTATCCTGTTGTAGAAGCCATCCTCTTTTCATCTTCAGCTTTTTTACAGACAGTGTGACGTTTCCTTCCAGAATTTGCTGGTATTTAATTGAATTCATTCTTGCCTCTATCAGTGAAATGTTCCCCGTGCCACTGGCTGCAACACAAGCCCAAAGCATGATTGATCTACCCCCGTGCTTAACAGTTGGAGACGTGCTTTTTCATGAAATTCTGCACACTTTTCTCTCCAAACATACTTTTTCTCATTGCGGCCAGAAAGTTCTATTTTAACTTCATCATTCCACAGGACCTGTTTCGTAAATGCAATCAGGCTTGGTCAGATGTTCCTTTGCAAACTTCTGACGCTGAATTTTGTGGTGAGGACGCAGGAAAGGTTTTCTTCTGATGACTCTTCTATGAAGGTCATATTTGTGCAGGTGTCGCTCCGTAGTAGAATAATGCACCACCACTCCATAGTCTGCTAAATGTTAAATGTAGAACCATATAACAATTACAGCACCAAAACTGAATTACGAGGAGATCTCTCGGAAAGTTTTCTTCGTCTTCCAGACCTCAACTTGACCTCCACCGTTCCTGCAACTGCCATTTCTTAATGAAATAAAGAACTGAGGAAACGGCGAGCTGAAAACACTTTGCTATCTTCTAATACCCTTCTCTTGCTTTGTGGGCATCATTTGTTTTTATTTTCAGAATGCTCGGCAGCTGCTTAGAGGAACCCATGGCTGCTGATTTTTGAGACAAGTAATGAGGAGTCGGGGTATTTATAAAACACAAAGAGCACTGCAGATGCTGTGGTCAAATCAAGACTTACAAAAAAGCTGGATCTAGCTTTTTTGTACGTCAGGGTATTTATAAAGCTTTGGAATTTGCATCACCTGGCCATTCCTAACGATGCTTGTGGACATGCCATAGTTCTAACAAGCAAATTAGGGTCTGAGAACTTGGTAAAAGTTATCTGAGAGCTCAGATCTCTTGTGGTGCCCACATGGTGCTCCTTTCCTTTTTTTCATATTAAAATTGTAGAAAACAAAAATAATACACCAATCTTGTTTAAAATATTGAAAAGAATGTTTCAGCTTTAACTTTATTTTCTAAAGTTCATTTTCTACTCACTTAACTATTCACAGTAATAGAAGTTTTGACCAGGGGTGCCCAACCTTTTGCGTACCTCTGTAAGAGACATTGAAGTCAAATACCAAAACGATGCGAACACTAATTCCGGTGGCTTAAGGTATGAACTATCCGATGTAATATAACTAAAGGATTCTGTACAAGTGTGGAGCTCTTAAGGAGGCACTGGTGGCAGAGTAATGGGCAGCGTAGACTAAACCTGGTCAGCTCTTTCGGCAATAGTCATGAAAAATAAAGGAGATATGTGTCGTATATTGGCTGCTGGGATCAAGCCATTTCCTTGTGGAACATAAGGGACTGAAAATGAATACTTGGCCATAATATACTCCTTGCAGAAAAGATAAAAGAGAAACTGAAACAATTTATTTTAGATCTGTTGGTGGAAGGAATAGACAATGTTAGCGTTATCCGCGATCAATTTGCAGAGCCACATGAAATGTTCGAACTGTTAAGTGATTTTATCGATATTTTCTCCTCAGATGGATATAATTTGTGAGCTCATTTGAGGGGACTATGCTATCTGAAACATATCGGTATTAGAAAGGTCGAATTTTTGGTGTTATTAATGATTCCACTCATCTCATGGTTATCTCAATTCTAAGCTATTAACAAGAGAAAAGATTGCTCTGCCCTTCGGGGTGATATATGAGCCCTACATATCGGTAATGTATTCGGGAGCTATTGTGTCGTTCTGTACGAAAACCGGAAATAAGACAGTGGACTGCTGGCAGATAACGTTTACAACATTGGCTGGTCAGCTAACCGATACGATTCAGATGGGTAGGATGTACTTGCAAAGACAAGCAGTGTCTCTGACAGGGGATCTAGAGAAGGGTTTTCAATTTGCCGGAGTGGCCTAAGAAGTGACCGGTGGAATACAGAATCTGGAGCTGTGGGTATGGACATTGGAAGGAGGGAATAATGAGCAGGAAAAAAAGTTTCTAAATGGGGAGAAAACTCATAAATAAGAGATTCATTTGTACTAAAGTGTTAGTTCTGGATATCATGAAGTCTATCTCGCGGGTTAATTCGGTAGTAAATAAGGGGAATGCTGCACTGACATTCATTTGCAGAGATCTAGAACTTGATGCCGCAGATGACCTAGAGGTCAAAAGCCATTGTGACTTGATAAGGAAACGGTTGATTGGTGATGGGGAAACGATTTCTGGAGGAAGGAGGGGGTTTACGGTTGAGAAACAGATCCCCAAAGAAAGATAGGCAGAAAAGCTCCATATAATGAATGACCCAATTATGCTTGTGTATGCTGTGGATAATGGTCGTATCCCATGTCATTTACCATCCGAGTTCACCATCGGATCTTCGCCCAAATCCTTAATAAAACGCTTATCGACGACCTCTACCACGTTGCGTTCATTAAGGTTCTTTGTAACATCCTCCACCTAAAGAAAACACCAAGGTTCCTTCCTCACAAGGGCATGGAAGCCATATTTGGAAATAGCCTTTCTTCGGAAGATAATTCAAAGCTGTGCAGGTGCAGACATCACAAATTTGATACCGACTCATTGGACAAATGTGCAGTCACAGTTGAAGTTAAGATCTCTGTACACACCCATGATGTCTGCTCATATGGTGTTGAAGGATGTGCCTGTGTCGGATGCAATCGGCTAAATCTCTTTGCGACGCTGCCTTCTCACTCTGAGCATGGACCAGGCCCGATCTCATCTCCGGCGCACTCGGAGTGAATTTCGTCCGGTGTCCTTGTGATAGCTAGGCGCCCGTTTACTCTCCTTCACGGAGAGGCAGAGGCTATGTAGGTTACTTGACCGATGAGCATTTACAATGGGATGCGAGATTCATTATTGAAATGTAACGAGAATGGGAAAGGTGAAAAGAAAATGTGTTTGTAGGAGTTTAGTAATTGGTAGGAGGTGGAGGGCAGTGTCTGTGAGTACCAAATTGTCTGTTCTTGTGCCGAGACTCTCTCAGGCTCTAAACCATGATTATTGTCCCCACTCCCACGTTCTCTGATGTAGTGTCAAGCTAGAAAACACTGAGGCCGCCTGTGAGAAGAATTCAGATTTTTAGTTTATTAATGAATAGAATAATTGACAAAAGCGGGTATTTCACTGCATTGATGAACTCGTTTCTGAACTTGGACTGAGTCACCCCATAAATAAAAGTGTTTATGCAGCAACTTAATATCATCAGCATCTCCCCGGAGTGTACAAATATGTATTCAGACTCGTTGTAGTTATTTTGATCCAATCCGGAAATTCGGCAACTTTTACCGACCACAGGATGATGAAGCTCCCGGACATGGTGAGGAGTAAGATCACAGACCTCCTCCTGCTCTCCATCTCCGGGTCTCTGCCTTCCTCCGCCTTGCTCTGACTCCTCAGCCCCTTACGTACGCAACTAGTCACTAAAATGTGCCTGACTGTCAGACCATTAAACAGGAGTATTAACACGAACGGGAGTAATGGCGTTAGAACGGTAGATAGCCAGTTACATCCCACCCACCCGGGATCCGTATAATAGCCTGGCTTTATAATACAGTCTCAGGGTATATTTTCAGTCACTTGCACAGGACGGTATCTGAAGAAGTAGGGAACATTTTTAAAACAGAGCAGAAGGCCGGTTGTTGACAGAATCATAGCCGCAGTTTTCCCGGTGCAATATTTTGGTTTCAGTTTCTGGAGACAGATGGCGACAAACCGATCAAACGTAAATGCGACAGTGAACGAGACAGAACTTTCTGTGGCTGCAAATCCTACGGCAGAGATCAGACTGCATACGGAGGTGATGTCCAGGAAAGTCCCGGGGAAAAAATAATAACTAACCCGCCACAGTATGACATCAAAGATGATGGTTACTAGATCCGCCGTTGCCATGACTACCAAGTAGCGAGTAGTGCAGGTGGAGAGTCCGCACCTTCCCCGGCACAGAGTCTGAACCGCCACTAAATTCACTGGGGGAACAGCAGAAAGAATGAATGAATTGCTCCATGGGTCTCGGGGCAGAGATAAGCTGCAGATTAAGAATAATCAAAGTTTCCCTGCAGCTCATTTCTTGAGGTTTAAAAGGTTGTAAGCGGAGATCGCAGATGAATCTCGCACGGCTGCATGCTGGGTACTCGGACACGGTACTCGGCACTGGAAGAGAAGGAGTTTGGGAAGGAGGAATTGCCAACTGATCTCTGAAGGACCTGCAACTACCAGTTATCGACTGAATCATAACCTGAATACCTCGACACCGTTCCCAACAATGGTGATTGCAGCGACCCGGTCACTTACGTTCTGCCATTTCCCCCCACATAGCGAATACCCCTACCCGTGACTCTATCCATTTATAATGCTCAAAGTTCCAAGCATTATACTTCCCTGTTGCAGACTTCCGCTGTTCGCATGTCTTCCTCGACTCCCGTTTGTTTCCCGCCCTCGTCGTTTTACACTCTGCAACTACTCTTGACCCAGGTTCCTTCACACGATGTCAAGACGCCTGATCTGAATCTTCCCATGAGCGTCTTCCTTTTACACTTTGGCTGACCGGCTGAACGTTTCAGATATTTTGCACGTTAGTGCTTAAACCATTCAATTCCACAACGTCTGCCTCTTTTAAGGGTAGCTCCAAATTACTGCAGCATTAATCTAAATGTTTCGGTGCTTATTTTTCCAGAGCAGAGTATCGTATGAACCTCACCCCGTCTAAGGTTCACCGCTATGTTGGCTCTTAACTCTCTCTTCACTCTCATAGATAATAGGGTGCGGAGGCAAGCCCTGGTACACTGAAACGCACGCAGACACTTATCTGAATTTTCGAAACGCCCGATTGTTCGGAAACTGACTCCCAAATGATGTCTAACGCTCTCTCCTGAACCTCACCGGCGATCCGCCTCCCGCATTCCCTTCAAACTTGCAGCAGTTTCTTCAAACGCAGCGCCAGACCTTGAAATTTGAATTCAAAGCATGTTGCGCTATCGGTCATCGTAAAGGTGCCGAGCGCGCAGGGGTATCGGAATTTATCTTGATAGCGGCTTTGCATTGATAAACCAGAACTGGCTGCCGTGAATCCACAAAATGAATCTATTTCCCAGGTTCTTCCTCTCTACATCTGTTTCAACTGCCCGTTTATTTTCGCTGGGGACACGGATTAAACTGCACGGCAACTTCTGAACGAATACGAGTTCTGTCACAATGCCTGCATCGCACTCACTGATACACCGGCATCACAACGCTGTCGGTAACTGAACGAGTCCAACGACCGCGCACACAGAAAACCTCGGTCCTTACCGGGCACACCAATGACGGCAATGACCATGAAATATATCTTCCTTGCTCAGTAAAATGTTTCAAGCATGTTGTGTGATATTCAGCCTGTCTTCCCCCTGCCCGCGGTCTCGCTGAAGAAACTCTGAGCTGATGAATCTCCACGGTCATTCATTTATACTCGCTCCAGCACACTGAATATTCAATACTACACAAGGCTGACGTGTCTTCCAACAGCTGGAGTAAAAATAAACATGATGTAATTTAAATAAAATCCGAATTGTGATGAGGTATGGATAGTCTGACTAGAAATTGCAAAATCTCAAAGACGAGGAAATGACGATTGGAGAAGTCAGTGAATGTTGTTGTGAAACACTCTCAGGCTGACACTTCGGTGTCACGGTCGTTATTGTTGATCATGTCCATTCCTTGGCTGTATGGCCTTTGCCTTTGACTTTATGATTAAAGAACAATGTTACGCTGTGATTGGGCTGTTCTGCTGGACTCTGGAAATTGTATCGTTTATAGAGCTTCCAACATAAATATATTTAAAAAACCTGTTGGTTGTACGTTCCTCTAATATCCTGAAGAACTTTATTCTAACATAGCATTCAGACTTACGAAGATACCGAACGCATAGAAACCTTTGATCAATTTAATTTACGCTTTGTCGAGCAGCTCAGCTCTGTCCACTAAAAGCGGAATTTTCTGGTCGCCAACCATTTTAATTCCAGCCCAGTTCACCCTCCGATATGTTGGTTCATGGCCTCATCTTCTGCCATTATGAGCCTGCTGTCAAGCTGCACAAGCAAGGCCTCGCATTCCGACAAGGTAACCTGTGATAAACACTGAAATTTCTATTCTCTATTATTTCCGTTTCGCCCTTCCCTCTTCTCCATCTTTGCACCTTTGCCTATTACCTCTTCTCCTCACCTGCCTATCACCTCCTCCTGGCGATCCCCTCCTTTCCTTTCTTCCACTATTCACACCAGTTTATCAGATCCCTTCTTCTCCATACCCTAGCCCTTTCCACTTATCAACTCCAGGCCTCTTAGAGCACAGAACATGCAACATAGAAATGTACAGCATATTACCGGCCCTTCGGCCAACAATGATGTTCCGACCATGTAAACAAGAAACTGTCGAGTATTTCTCCAGCTTTTTTCCTACGCTCGTGTACCTCTCTAAGAGGCTGTTAAGAGACTCTGTTGTATCTGTCTCCACCACTGTCGTTAGCGGTGTATTTCACACACCCCCCACTCTCTGTGTGAAATGACTTCCCATCGGTGCCTATCTTCAAGCATCTTAAAGCTATGTCCCCTCGTGTTGGCCAATTCATCACAGGGAAAAAAGCCTTTGGCTATCCACACGATCAATGTCCTTCATCGTCTTATACACACCTATCAGGTCACCTCTCATCCGCCGTCGCTCCAAGGATAAAGGCCAAGTTCACTCTACCCTTTCTCTATCGCACGCTCTCTAATCCAGGCAACATCCTTTTACATCTCTTCTGTACTCTCTTTGCAGCATCTACATCCTTCCTCCAGTGAGGTGACCAAAACTGAACACAGTACTCCAAGTGGAGTCTGACCAAGATTTAGCTGTAATATCACCTTACGGCTGTTGAACTCTATCCCACTGTTGATGAATGCCACAACGATGCATTCTTAACAACACTGTCAACCTGCGCTGCAGCTTTGAGTGTCTGATGGACTCACACCCCAAGATCACCCAGATCCTCCACACTGCCAAGTGTCTTACCATTACTATTATATTCTGTCTTCAGATTTGACCTACCAATATGAACCACTTCACGCTTATCTGGGTTGAGGTCGACCTGCCACTTCTCAGTCCAAATCTGCATTCTATCGATGTCCTGTTTTAACCTCGGACAACCCTCCTGACTATCCACAGCCTTTGTGTCACCAACAAACTTACTAACCCACCTTTCCACTTGTTCATCCCAAGCATTGATAAAAATCACAAAGGGGACGGGTTCCAGAGCAGATCGCTGTGTAACACCACAGGTCATCGACCTCCATGCAGAATACGAACCAGCTATAACCACCCTTTGCAAGCCAATTATGGATCCACAAAGCAAGGTCTCACTGGATCTCATGCTTCCTTATTTTTTGAAGGGGGCTTTTATGGGGTTCCTTTTCAGATGCCTTACTGAAATCCATATACACTACATCCACTGCTCTACCTTCATCAATGTATCTTGTTACTTCCTCAAAGAATTCAATCAGGCTCGTAAGGCACGATCTGCCCTCGACAAGGTTATGCTGGTTAAGCCTCTCCAAATGCTCACAATTCCTGCCTGTCAGGATCTTCTCCAACAACCTGACCACCACCGAAGTCAGATTCGCTGCTCTATAATTTCCTGAGTTATCTCTGCTCTCTTTCTTAAACAAGGAAAGTCTCCAATCCTCCAGTACGTCTCCCATCTCTATTGATGACGCAATCATCATGGTAATAGGGTCAGCAATCTCCTCGCTTCCCACAATAGCCTGGGTTATATTTCATCAGGTCCGGCTGACATAATTAACTTAATACTTTTCAAAAGCTCTAGCCCATCAACTTTCTTAATGACTATATGCTAAAGTGTTTCCGTCCGCTTTTAAGTCATCCCCACAATTGGCAAGGTTTTTTTCCCCCGGAGAATACGGAAGCAAAGTATTCACTAAGTACTTCCGCTACCTCCTCCGCCCCCATGCATAGGTGTCCACTCGTATCGCCCTCCCACCCCCGCCCCACCCATGTAATTCATCTACGAGCTTCTAGCTTTTCGCCCTCCTCGTCCTACCCCGATCTTCTTTTTCTGGCATTTTCTACTTTCCTTTTCAGTTCTGATGAAGGGTTTCGGCCGGAGCCATCAACTGTTTATTCATTGCTATTGACGTTGCCTGACCTGCTGAGAATCGGAAGTGAGTCTCCACTCCCAATACAAACGGGTTAATGCCGCGTCTTAAACTTCCCATCCCATTACCCAGCCAGTAATATCCCCAGTCTAATTTCAACATCGCCTTTCGCCACCCAACGATTACTACACTATTATTACAACACCATTCTGTTCTCCCTCCACACTGCGATTAACGTATCCGGTCCCCTAACATCTACTCCCTCCATGCACCTATTAATCCGCCAATGAGTATCATTACACTCAACTTCTCTTAGAAAACCCTTTAGTTTCGCTGTCTAATGTCACACTTCCTTCTCTCCGTACACACATTAATACCACGCATAATGTCACTTCCTCGCACCAGGCACGCATTAATACTGAACCGAACTAATGGGTTTACAAACTCTGCTTCATCCACTTACCCTTGTATTGTATAACTAGTGTAATCTCACATGGCTACTCCACACAGCCCTTAATAATGTACCCAGTAACATTCCTCTCCCCCCCCCACCATCCTCCTTCAACTCCCCTACTAACATTCCACTGTCTAATCACACTCTGGACTTCAGCCACACGCTCAGTAGTAGCACAGCCTGTATAACCGCTCTTTGCTCTGAATCGGGGAACAACGAAATGGCAGATGACTCCAGATAATTCAAACGTTCCCCACCGTGAAGGGCACCACCAGTGTGCCAGTCATCCGAGACTACAGTAGACACAAGTGACTGCAGTTGCTATTACTGAGCAGTAGGTGTTTGGAAGGCTGAAAGATATGAAGTTCGTTAGACGAGATCACAGTGCTCTGAAAGGGGTAGCTGAGAGACTGTGGAGGCATTAGCGCTGAACTTTCAATAATCACTGGATTTTGAAAAGAGTCTGGATGAGCAGGAAATATCAATGTCAGTCCACTCCACTTCCTTATAAGGGGTGTAGGCAAAATACAGGTCAGGTAGCCTGATCTCAGTGACTGGAAACATGTAGTTCTCCATTATTACGGATGAGGTTCCGGGTACAGGGAAACATGTGATAACATAGGCCGATTCTTATCATGGCCTTCTGAAGGGAAAATAGGGCCTGATAAACCTGTTAGAAGGTTTTGAGAAAAACAGCAGACAGAAAAGACAGAGGAGGTTCAATGCATATTATCCAGTTTGATTTTCCGAAGGCCTCTGACAAGATGGAGCATCGGAGACTGCTGAACCAGATACTACACTTTGGTTATGTAAGATGGATGCCTTGCTGGATAGATGAATGGCAGGAAGCAAGGTAGGAATTAAATGGAGCTTTCATGGTTGCTGCCGGTGATGACTGGTGTTCCACAGGGGTCGTTGTTGGGACAGCTTGTATTTACTTTATATATCAGTGATTTAGTTGACGGAAGTTATAGCTTTGTGGTCCGTATTGCAGGCAATACACAGTCAGGTGGAGTGATTGCGATTGTTGAGGAAGTAGCGTTTTAGCATTGACTTTGAGATTGGGCAAAGAAAGTGACAGATGGAATATAACTTCGGGAACTGTTTTGTCCTGCAATTTGGTGGAAGGAATACAATCGTAGACTATTTTCTAAATAAGAAAGAAATCCAGATATTGGAGGTGCAAAGGATTTCGGAATCGTTGTACAGGGTTTCCTAAATTTAACGTGCAGGTTGTGTCCGTGGGAATGAAGGTAAATGCACTGTCAGCATTCATTTCCAGAGTACCAGAATACAAACTCAAGTGTGTAATGCAAAGGGATTACATAACTTGGAGCATTGGGGCTCATCCCTAGGAAACGATGTGCTATCATTGGAGAAGTTGTCGTGGAAGTTCACGAGAATGATCCCTGGTATGGAAGTGTTAACGTATGAGATGAGTCTGGTGGCTCTCGGCCTATACTCGCCAAGTCAGAAGAATCTCTTTGAAACCTATCCAACATTGAACAAGCTCGACAGAGTGGACGTTCTCTGCAATGCAACCCGGAATAAAATGTCATCCCTTTCAGACAGCATGAGGGGGAATCTCTTCAGCAAAATGATGATGAATCTCGGACTTCATTGCCAGATACATCTGTCGAGACCATGTTAGTGAGGATATCTAAATCGTATTTTCATATCTTATGGACTAGTAGGGTGTCAAAAGTTACAGGTAGAAAGTGGGAGACTTTTTATTACTTAGAGATATAGTGCACAACCCACCCATTTCTCACTAGCCGGATCGCGGTCTCTAAGTACGGAATGTTTCAATACTGCTTCTTTGTTGATGACCTTATGGTCTTCTTGACCAAGTAATTCCTAGAGCAAGCCCAGCCCTCATCTCCCTGTCTCTTTTGCTTTCCCAATGTTTCTCTTCTGCCAAACAAACAACATTCCGCCACTGTCTTCCCACATTCCATTGTCCCGATCTACCCTCCCCACTTCCTTTATCCACATTCCTGTCCATTCACATCCCATTGTTTTCAGCCTTTGGTCGCACCCAGCTGCATCGCTATAAGTCTCTGATGCTACCTACACCCAAAATCCCCCGCCTTCCTCAACGCTTCTCACCTGCCAGAGCGTTCTCCACCTTTTCATACCGATCCTTTAACTTTCAGTCTAATGAAGGGCTTCCACCCAAAATCCCCCGTCTTCCTCAACGCTTCTCACCTGCCAGAGCGTTCTCCACCTTTTCATACCGATCCTTTAACTTTCAGTCTAATGAAGGGCTTCCACCCAAAATCCCCCGTCTTCCTCAACGCCTCTCACCTGCCAGAGCGTTCTCCACCTTTTCATACCGATCCTTTAACTTTCAGTCTAATGAAGGGCTTCCACCCAAAATCCCCCGTCTTCCTCAACGCTTCTCACCTGCCAGAGCGTTCTCCACCTTTTCATACCGATCCTTTAACTTTCAGTCTAATGAAGGGCTTCCACCCAAAATCCCCCGTCTTCCTCAACACGTCTCACCTCCCAGAGCGTTCTCCACCTTTTCATACCGATCCTTTAACTTTCAGTCTAATGAAGGGCTTCCACCCAAAATCCCCCGTCTTCCTCAACGCTTCTCACCTCCCAGAGCGTTCTCCACCTTTTCATACCGATCCTTTAACTTTCAGTCTAATGAAGGGCTTCCACCCAAAATCTCCGCTGCCCATTTCCCTCCATGGTTGCCGCCTGATCCGCTGACTGCCATCAGTAGCTGGATTATTGCCCCCAGCGCTGGAGATCTAAAATGTTTAGAGGACTATCGAACGCATTTTATTAACAGGAACCTACTCGTTTACGTCTGTTTCCATGCATTTTTCTTTCAGTGGGATTAAGATTTATCCAGTGAGCGTAATACATTTGAAAGGAAAGCACGAACGGAACAAGGCACTTTTTCAAATGAATGACGGCAACAAGACAGGCGCGTTTTAAGGCAGCGACGGCCCGAGATGATGGACACACTGAGAGAGGGAACTGAGGTCCGATGATTCCGGGGATTCGTTATACCCAGAATTAACTCCTGCCCGAGCAAATACAATGGCATGCTGGCATTTGTTTACCGCTGTAACAGGCTCTTCAGTCGATATAGCACATAGACAGCAGCAAATCATAGTTCAGGCTGTTGTTTATCGATTATAGTTCGGCATTATCCCGTCGGTACTAATCAATCAGCCCCTGTAGCACCACGTGTAACTGGATCCTTGACGTCATTGTTGAGAGCCCACCGTCAGTGCAGTTCAGCAGTGACATCTCCTCGCTGACATTCAATGCAGGGGCTCCTCAAATGCGCATGTCCAGCCCACTGCTCCTTTCTGTCAACACTCGTGATTGCACAACTCGCGATTGCATGGCTCTGCACAACTGAAGCACAATATGTGCAACAGAAGTTGGCACCTCTCATGGTAAAACATCAGATGGCGAGGGAGAGGTGTACAGGAGTGAGATAGATCAGCAGGGTGGACGTTGTCACAACAATAGCCTCCTTTTCAAGGTCAGCAGGGCCGAGACATTTATTCTGGACTTCAGGAATCGGGAAAGCGAGAGAATACACCTGTCCTCATCTATCCTCATGGACAGATCCATGGCAGAGGATCTATCTGGGTCCACCAATCTGATGATGTGATCACGAGGAAGGCACGCCAGCAGCTCTACATCCCGACTTCATTAGCAGCCGGAGAAGATTTGGCCAGTCACCAAAATTCTCTTGCAAATTCTCTAAGATCTATGGCAGGATGCGTTCACACTGCCCTCGTCACATCTTGAAATGGTGTCTGTAAATGACAGGATCGCAAGTGTTTACCCTGTTTCGGGACGGGTATAATATTCTCCACCATTAATGCTATCTTTAAGAGACTGCCTGAAGTAGAGAGCATCCATCAGTAAGGAGTTTCGCCACACAACACACGATCTCTTCACGTTACTGCCATCGGAAAGGAGTCAGAGATCGACATTCATGTTTCTAAGAACTTTATTCCCATCCACCGTCAGACTTCTGAATGGCCCGGGAACGCATGCACATGAGCTTGATATTCAGCTTTTCAACTATGTATTTGTTTTGGGAACTTATGATAACCTTGTGTTTTTCTGTACACTGTTGCCGCAAAAAAAAAAGTGGCGGCATACATATGTCAACATTAATAAACCTGATTGTAACACTCACTGAATATTACAGTGATCATGGGGACTTGGATATGCGGGTAGTTGGGAAAATCAGGTCGGGATAGGACTGCAAGCCCGGGAATGTGTCCGATGTTCAGGAGATAGCTTGTTGTAGAGATCACTGAGAGAGAGGAAATTGTGGATTTGGTGTTCAGAGGCGGCGCGGCACGGCAGCGGCGGCCTTTCAGACCTGGTGTTATTTTAATTTAATTTTCTAATTTAAGTTTGATACAACACTTTTGATCAGGGCGCATGGATAACAGAGCGGCTATCTACCATCGCCAGATACTACTACAATCGGCCAAAAAACAGACCTTCACAAAGATCTGCTGGCTGAATTAAGTGACCTCGGCTTGCTGAGGGGAACGGGCCTACAATCCTCTGACTCGCCTGATGCTGGTAGCCGGAGATGGAGACGTCGTAAGCGATGTGTAAGGAAGCGGAAGCGAGGCAAGCGGGCAGGGGTCCGTGTCAGACAAAAAGCAAACCCTAGCCGGCCGGCTCTCCCGTCCATTCTGCTCTCCAGTGTCCGCTCCCTGGACTACATCCGACTACAACGAAATACTCGGCGGGAGTACCGAGTGTGCTGTGCGTACGTCTTTATAGAAACATGGCTCACTGAGGGAATTTTGAACGCTGCCATTCAGTTAGATGGGCTCGCCTTGTTTCGAGCAGACAGGGATGCAGCTCTCTTCGCTGAGACTCGCGGTGGTGGTGTGTGTATTTACATCAACATGGATTGTGTAAGAACTCTGTGCTGGTTTCCAGACACTGCTCCTCTCTAGTGCAGTTTGTGGCTGTTAGATGCGGACCATTTTATTCGCCACGGGAATTCAACTCTGTTCTTATATTCGGTGCGTACATCCCCCCCCCCCCCTTCCCCCCGAGCGCTAATGCTAAGGAAGCGCTCTGTGAACTGTACGGTGCTATTGGCGAACTGCAGAACGCACACCCTGATGGACTGTATATTGTCGCCGGTGACTTTAACCACACGAATCTTAAGTCAGTGCTCCCCAATTACCATCAGTATGTGAACTTTGCAACGGGGGTGGGGGGGGGGGAAGAACGCGTTGAAACTGGTTTATATAAACATCCCCGACGCGTACTGCGCAGAGCCTCGACCCCACCTCGATTACTCAGACCACATCTCTGTTATGCTAATCCCAGCATACAGACCGCTCGTCATGCGCTCCAGACCAGTTCAGAAGCAGGTGAAAACCTGGCCAGCAGGAGCCAGCTCTGCTCTCCAAGACTGCTTTGAGCACACTGACTGGCACATGTTCAGGGAGGCTGCAACTGATGGCGACTCTACCAGCATAAAGGAGTACACAGCATCAGTGACCAGCTACATCAGCAAGTGTATTGATGATGTCACTCTGCCCAATACCGTCACTGTACGCGGTAAATAGAAGCCTGGATGACCGTGGAGGTCCGTGCGCTGCTGAGGACCCGTGACTCCGCCTTCAGAGAACGCGACAAGGCAGCCCTACCAGCAGCGAGGGCTAAACTGTCGCGGGTCATCAGAGGGGCCAAGCGTGCACACGCCAGCGAATCCACAGCCACTTCCAGGACAGCGGCGACAGGATGTTAGTTTGAAAGGAAAGGCTAAACTTTTGAGATTAGCCATGGTTTTCAAGGGATATTGGCAACTTGGTTCGGAAAAAGAGAGATATCTACAATAAATGTAGGTAGCATGGAGTAAATGAGGTGCTCGATATAAAGAATGTAAAAAGAATCTTAAGAAATAAATTAGAAAAGCTAAAAGAAGATACGAGGTTGCTTTGGCAAGTAAGGTGAAAATAAATCCGAAGGGTTTCTACAGTTATATTAATAGCAAAAGGATAGTGAGGGATGAAATTTGTCCCTTAGAGAATCAGAGTGGACAGCTATGAGTGGAGCCGAAAGAGATGGGGGAGATTTTGAACAATTTCTTTTCTTCTGAATTCACTAAGGAGAAGGGTATTGAAATGCGTCAGGTAAGGGAAACAACTAGGGAAGTTATGGAAACTATGATGATTAAGGAAGAGAAAGTTCTGGCGCTTTTAAAGAATATAAAAGTGGACAAGTCTCCATATCCTGACAGGATATTCCCTAGGACCTTGAGGTAAGTTAGTGTAAGAATAGCAGGGGCTCCGACAGAAATATTTCAAATGTCATTAGAAACGGGGATGGTGCCGGAGGATTTGCGTATTGCTCACGTGGTTCCATTGTTTAAAAGGGTTTCTAAGTGTAAACCTAGCAATTATCGGCCTATAAGTTTGACGTCAGTGGTGGGTAAATTAATGGAATGTATTCTTAGAGATGGTATATATAATTTGCTGGATAGACAGGGTCTAATTGGGAACAGTCAATATGGATTTGTGCGGGAAAGGTCATGTTTGACAAATCTTATTGATTTTTAAAGAGGTTACTATGAAGGTTGTTGATGGTAAAGCAGTAGATGTTGTCTATATGGACTTCAGTGAGGCCTTTGACACGGTTCCACACGGAAGGTTAGTTAGGAAGGTTCAATCGTCAGGTATTAATGTTGAATAGTAAAATGGATTCAACAGCGGCTGGATGGGAGATGCCAGAGAGTAGTGGTGGATAACTGTTTGTCAGGTTGGAGGCCGGTGACTAGTGGTGTGCCTCAGGGATCATTACTGAGTCCAATGTTGTTTGTCATATACATTAATGATCTGGATGATGGGGCGGTAAATTGGATTAGAAAGTATGCAGATGATACTAAGATAGGTGGCGTTGTGGATAATGAAGTAGGTTTTCAAAGCTTGCAGAGGGATTTAGGCCTGTTAGAAGAGTTGGCTGAACGATGGCAGATGGAGTTTAATGCTGACAAGTGTGAGTTGCTACATTTTGGTAGGAATAATCAAAATAGGACATACATGGTAAATGGTAGGGCATTGAAGAATGCAGTAGAACAGAGTGATCTAGGAATAATTGTACATAGTTCCCTGAAGGTGGAATCTCATGTGGATAGGGTGGTGAAGAAAGCTTTTGGTATGCTGGCCTTTACAACGCAGAGCATTGACTATAGGATGTAATATTAAAATTGTACAAGGCATTGGTGAGGGCAAATTTGAAGTATTATGTACAGTTCTTGTAATCAAATTATAGGAAAGCTGTCAACAAAATAGAGCGAGTACAGAGGAGATTTACTAGAATGTTACTTGGGTTTCACCACATAAGTTACAGCGAAAGGTTAAACAAGTTAGGTCTTTATTCTTTGGAGCGTAGAAGGTTGTGAGGGGACTTGATAGAGGTATTTAAAATTACGAGGGGGATAGATAGAGGTGAAGTGGATAGGCTTTTTCCATTGATAGTAGGGGAGATTCAAACAAGAAGACATGAGTTGAGTGTTAAGGGGCTTAAGGATAACACGAGGGGGAATTTCTTTACTCAGAGAGTGGTAGCTGTGTGGAACGAGCTTCCAGTAGAAGTGGTAGAGACATGTTCGGTATTTTCATTTAAAGTAAAATTGGATAGGTATATGGACAGGAAAGGAATGGAGGGTTATGGGCTGAGTGCGGGCCAGTGGGTCTAGGTTCGGCACGGACTAGAAGGGCCAAGATGGCCTGTTTCAGTGCTGTAATTGTTATATATTTATATGGTTATACTTCTACACACACACACACACACACACACACACACACACACACACACACATATATATATATATATATATATATATATATATATATATACATAAACAGAAATATATACACACACACATACAGTTGAATGCAAAAGTTTGAGCACTCCTGGTCAAAATTTCTGATACTATGAATATTTAAGTGAGTAGAAGATGAACTGATCTCAAAAGTCATGAAGTTTAAGAGGAAACATTCTTTTCAAAATGTTAAGCAAGATTAGTGTGTTATTTTTGTTTTGTATAATTTTAGAGTGAAATAAAGGAAAGGAGAACCATGCAAAAATTTGGGCACCACAAGAAATTTGACCTCTCAGATAACATTGACCAAGTTCTCAGACCTTAATTAGCTTTTTGGGCTATGGCTTGTACACAGACATCGTTAGGAAAGGCCAGGTGATGCAAATTTCAAAGCTTTATAAATACCCTGAATCCTGAAAACTTGTCCCAACAATCAGCAGCATGGGCTCGTCTACGCAGCTGCCTAGCACTCTGAAAATTAAATTAAATGGTTCCCTCAAAGCAGTGGAAGGCTATAAGAAGAAAGCAGTGCATTTTCAGGTCGCCGTTTAATCAGTTCGCAATGTAATTAAAAAATGGCAGTTAACAGGAACGGTGGTTGTCAAGTTAGGGTCTGAGAGACCATGAAAACTTTCCCAGAGAACAGCTCGTAGGATTTCTGGAAAGGCAAATCAAAACCCCCATTTGATTGCAATAGACCTTCAGGAAGATTTAGCAGACTCTGGAGTGGTGGTGCACTGGTCTACTGTGCAGAGACACCTGCACAAATATGACCTTCATGGAAGAGTCATCAGAAGCAAATCTTTCTTGCATCCTCACCACAAAATTCAGCGTCGTAGATTTGCAAAGGAACATCTAAACAAGTCTGATGCATTTTGGAAGCAAATCCTGTGGACTGATGAAGATAAAATAGAACTTTGTGGCCGCAATGAGCGAAGGTATGTTTGGAGAAAAAAAGGTGCAGAATTTCATGAAAAGAACACTTCTCCAACTGTTAAGCACTGGGGTTGGTCGAACATACTTTGGGCTTGTGTTGCAACGACTAGCACAGGGAAAATTGCACTGATAGAGGGAAGAAATTATTTCATTAAATACCAGCAAATTCTGGAAGCAAACATCACACCGTCTGTATAAAAACTGATGATGAAAGAGGATGGCTTCTACAACAGGATAATGATCCTAAACACACCTCAAATTCCACAATGGACTACCTCAAGAGGCACAAGCTGAAGGTTCTGCCATGGCCCTCACAGTCCCCCGACCTAAACAACATCGGAAATCTGCGGATAGACCTCAAAAGAGCAGTGCATGCAAGACGGCCCAAGAATCTCACAGAACTATAAGTCTTTTGCAAGGAAGAATGAGAGAAAATCCCCAAACAAAAATTGAAAGACTCTTAGCTGGCTGCAGAAAGTGTTTGCAAGATGTGATACTTGCCAATGGGGGTGTTACTAAATTCTGACCATGCAGGATGCCCAAACATTTGCTTCGGGCCCTTTTACTTTTTTGTTATTTTGAAACTGTCAAAAATAGAAGTAAAAAAAGCCATTTTGCTTAGAATATTAGAGAAATGTGTCATCTTTAAATTATGTCTTTTGTAAATCAGGTCATCTTTTACTCGCTTAACTATTTACAGCAACAGAAATTTTGACCAAGTGTGCCCAAACATTTGCACGCCACTGCATATCATCACAATATTAGTCTACAATTCATTATCTTCCGGACATTGACAGCAGTTATAAAGAAATACAATAACATCATTAATAATAAAAAATTACACACATGGAAAAGACAAACAACCAAAGTAGGAAAGCTGTGCATCTGGAGACAATTTGAAGAACTCGTCGGACGGTGAGCCTCTCAGCCGCATCGACTCAGAGGACAGGTGAGGAGCCGGGGCTCGGTTTCGAGTTCTGCAGTAACGTCTGTGTTCTGGGGAGTAAGGTGCCTGGAGAAGGCATCTACTGGTATAAAACCAGCCGCGGCTCTCCTCCAAATCCGCTGCCCTCCCTGGTCCTGAAACAAATCCAGATACGTCTGTACCCAGATTAGGCTGTACTCTGGTCAACTTCTGCTTCCCATGTCTGGCCGAGTTGAATCTGAAACCTGGCTATCGATACAAAAATTAGCACCCTTTCGCTTTCAAAATGGAGAGATAGCTATGGAATGGAGTGATACAACCGCTGCCTAAGGCTAGGGCTGGGCATGACAGGAAGCGAACCGCTGGTGGTGCACTACGGAATAGGCTGGCAGGCACTGGAAAAAAAACGAGAAAGATACCACAAGCATTCAAAGTTGCCCACGAACTTCACAGCCTGTGATTCATTCATGTGTTTCTCAGGAGAGCAGTCCAATTACAACTCATATCACCAAGACAGTTCAGAGAAGGAATACACGCTTGATATGGCCATTCGAAGTAAACACGGTTATAATGTGTGTACACTATCGAGTAAGGGAACTTGAGACTGACATGGAAGGAGACAGGGACAAACATCATCAACAGTTTATAGTACAATATCCGTCCATGGAAGTACAAACCCCCTTTCTAGAAAAGTTGGGATATTTTCCAAAATGCTATAAAAACAATAATCTGTGATATGTTAAATTCATGTGAACCTTTATTTAACTGACAAAAGTACAAAGAAAACATTTTCAGTAATTTTACTGAACAACTTAATTGTATTTTGTAAATATACACAAATTTAGAATTTGATGGCAGCAACACACTCAACAAAATTTGGGACAGAGTTAAAATAAGATTGAAAAGTGCACAGAATTTTCAAGTAACACCGGTTTGGAAGACTCCACATTAAGCAGGCTAATTGGTAGCAGGTGAGGTATCATGACTGGGTATAAAAGTCGTGTCCATCAAAGGCTCAGACTTTGCAAGCAAGGATAAGTCGTGGCTCTCCCCTTTGTGCCAAAATTCGTGAGAGAATTGTTAGACAGTTCAAAAGGAACATTTCCAAACGCAAGATTGCAGATAATTTAGGTCTTTCAACATCTACAGTACATAATATTGTGAAAAGATTCAGAGAATTCAGAGACATCTCAGTGTGTAAACGGCAAGATCGGAAACCACTGTTGAATGCGTGTGATCCTCGAGCCCTCAGGTGGCACTGCCTAAGAATCCGCCATGCTACTGTGACAATTATAGCCACATGGGCTCGGGAGTACTTCGGAAAAGCATTGTCACTTAACACAGTCCATCGCTGCATCCAGAAGTGCAACTTGAAACTGTATTAGGCAAGGAGGAAGCCATACATCAACTCTATGCAGAAATGCCAGCGAGTTCTCTGTGCCCGAGCTCATCTAAGATAGGCTGAAAGACTGTGGATCCGTGTGCTGTGGTCAGATGAGTCCACATTTCAGCTAGTTCTCGGAAAAAAACGAGCGTCGAGTTCTCCGTGCCAAAGATGAAAACGACCATCCTGATTGTTATCAGCGAAAGTTGCAAAAGCCAGCATCTGTGATGGTATGGGGGTGCATCAGTGCCCACGGCATGGGTGAGTTGCATGTATGTGAAGGTACCATCGACTCTGAGGCGTATATTAGGATTTTAGAGAGACATATGTTGCCATCAGGGCGACGTCTCTTCCCGGGACGTCCATGCTTATTTCTGCAGGACCATGCCAGACCACATTCTGCACGGGCTACAACAGCGTGGCTTTGTAGACACAGAGTACGTGTGCTTGACTGGCCTGCTGCCAGTCCACATCTATCTCCTATTGAAAATGTATGGCGCATCATGAAGAGGAGAAACAAACAACGGAGACCACGGACTTTTGAGCGGCTGGTCTTATATCAAGCAAGAATGGACAAGATTTCCAATTGCAAATCTACTACAATTAGTATCCTTAGTTCCAAAACGATTAAAAAGTGTTATTAAAAGGAAAGGTGACACAACACAATGGTAAACATGCCTCTGTCTCAACTTTTGTTGAGTGTGTTGCAGCCATCAAATTCTAAATTTGTGTATATTTACAAAATACAATTAGGTTGGTCAGTAAAACTATTGAAGACTTTTTCTTTGTACTCTTGTCAGTTAAATAAAGGTTCACGTGAATTAACATATCACATCACAGATTTTTGTTTTTATTGCATTTTGGAAAATATCCCAACTTTTCCGGAAATGAGGTTTGTAAATGCACAAGCAATAACAGATCAATTTATAGGGATTATAAAAGAAAATAACTTAATCCCTATAGACATGCTCAACTAAATAAAACATGAATTTTCATAAGAGCTAGAACGACACCAACCTACAGACCAGGAAAATGCTGCGCATGAAAATAATGAGGTTGCAACCCACCGAACCACTGGTAAAAATGAAATTAATTCAACTGCTTCTCAATCGAACGTGGACAGCAACAAAACAGCTTCAGTGCCTCTGGAGAATGCCGACGACGAAGCTGAGCTTACAGACAAAATAGTCCTAATATCTAGCACCGCACTAACAGAAAATATGGACGTTGACCCAGCTAAAAGACCCTACATTCCAAAGCAAAATACATCATGAAAACTTGCAAAAATTGTTAATACTTGCAACAATATTACATGACCACATCAATTTGGAAAACTTGAAACATTTGAAGCAACACACAATTACTTTAACGACAAAATAGAGGAACTCCTTATTTGAAACTCAACGCTGAATGATGACAGCAGAAAACCAAAACGGAACTAGAGATTAAGAAACAAAATTATAATCTTAAGAGCAGAAGTAGTGCGACTAATAGATATAAAAAAGATAACCAGAGCAAGATGATTTAGAGAAAAGCTACCGAAATATCAGCAATACTGAGGAAATACAAGATGCGAGCAGCCTAACAATCGGACTGTAAAGTTTACAGGTTGACTAAAATCAAAGTTCAGTGCTTACAAAGCCAGACTAATTAAATACTTAAAATACACAAAGCCACGAAAACAGAATTATTAGGCCAGGAAAAAAAAAGTTTCATATAGGACTCTGAAATTAAATTTGACGCACCAAATTGACAATAGCCTCAGCAGAGAAAAGTACTGGAAGTAATAATATTCATAATTATTGCTATAAAAATAGCTTGCCTTCATCCGTGCATACCAATACATATCGACAGGTTTCTCAAAAATCGTGAAAAAGTACGTGAATTTTTGACAGAAGGTAAAACATATCTGTTACCTAAAGGGGAAATCTCAAAAGATCCATCTACATATAGTCCTATTAGTTATATACAAACTGTATATAAAATTATAGCAAAATGCATTTCGCAACGAGTTACCGCTCACTTAGAACATAGAAACATAGAGAAACTTAGAACATAGAACGTATATTGATTATCCACAATATATTTACAGAAGAGCAGAGAGGATGGAGTGAGGGTATGAAGCGATGTAAAGATTCCGCAATTATATGTCAAGCCCGGCACACACACACACACACACACACACACACACACACACACACACACACACACACACACACACACACACACACACACACATAAACACACACACACACACACACACACACCGATACAGAGCCACACGCTATCACAGACACAGACACAGGCACCGAAACACGCTCACACACACTAACACGTATATATAGACACAAAGAAATGTAGAGACAGAAACACACAGATACAAAAAAATACAAACACAAAAAGACAAACACATGTACAGCAGCATATAGACACCCACACCCACATAGAAACACTGCTAGAAACACACCCACACAAACATAAATGCAGTTTCACATCTTCCTCTGCAGATCCCCACTGTGTTCTGTGTTCTTCCAGCATTCGACAAGTTTCACAGTGATTTCCTCACTTTTCTGAAGTCAGCGAGTATGGTCCGACAGCCATCACCCGTTCCTCGTAGGTTAACTCTTACCTTCCATCAAATGTATTAGTAGAGACTGTCCGAACTCCTTCTTGAGAAGTAAGCCCGTGATATCGCTGTATCCCTCACGAACAATGCAACACTGTATAGTTTCCCGAACAAGTATGGACACATCCCTCTGGAGTCCTGAATGCGGCCTTCCACGAAAGCAAAGTGTTTTCTGTAGCCACACCGTCTCGACAATGACGGAGCGCTGTGTGCTAGCTGGTCTCTTACACAAACACATACAGACAGAGACAGATACAGACACGTCTCCAAACAGAGACGCACAACACACACATCATACATGGACACGTACAGGTATATAAACAAACAGACTCCGTACACACACGCACGCACAGCTACAGGAACACTCGGACACAACATCCATAGATACAGAAAAGCTCACACTTGCTCAAAAGCAGACATTGTGAGGAAGGCACTGAAAAGATCGGAGAGGATATGAAAGTGTTTATTCATCAACATGAATAAACATTTTCTTGGATCTATTCCCGGCGGAGACTCTGAAACTGAAAGCACGCCGAGTATATGCTCTAGGAGATACTGTTAACAATAGGCGATTCAATAAATGTTCACAAGCAACTTTGGCATAATTTACTTCAATATTTTGTGTCTGAAAAAAAGGGTCCTTTGACGTACATATTTACAGCAAAAGCACATTGTACATGATAAGACACCTTTGAAAGTTCAGACTCTTTTGTTAGATCCATCTAATTCTAATATATGGTTAAAAAGCTTCCGAGACAACTGCTGAGAAGGTTGAGACATTCACAGGCAGAGAATGTAGCGAACTGGTCATGCGTAGGTAGGTGAGATCCAATTAATATGACGTCATGGTTGGCACAGAGACTGTGGGCCGAAGGGTTTGTTCCTGTGCTTTACCTGTCTCTGTTCTGTGTAGAAGTAAGACGATAGACGTCCGTAACGTTTACTTTCCGAGTACACGTTTCTCTCAGTGGTGATGAGCGTAGACATGTTTTGAACCAGGGTAAAGTTCGGTACACTTCAGGGAAGCAAACTGAGGATGGTTGCTGGTAATCGGGCGTTGGAGATAAAGCTACAATGGGATGAGCTGTGGTTACAATTGGGGGAGAAACCGAGTGGAGTAGCCGCTTTACTCTCAGCACGTCTCCTCAACCGATGGACAAAAGCCGCACTGATACATCATTATGTGGAGAGCTGGGTTTGATGGTGCTTGAAGAAATATCCCCTTTCGTGGAAAAATGCTGCTTGCCATTTACACCGCTTAGTACCCTCAAAATTTCCATTGTTCTCATTTTCACAATTAGTTCACTAAATTAAACAGAATGGTGCGCCGCGAGGATTGCACTTGTCTGATGTAATCGGATTGTAATTAATTGAAAATTATTTTTATACAGGTTGAAGTCTGTCCCTGCGGAGCGCTAAATTGTATTAAAACGCCAGGCATGTGCTGCCTCAACATTTCTTTGGGAGGTATCGCCTGTAGCATACGGAGACACATCACCGGACGGAGAATATGCCGGATAGCTACTGGAGTGTGGAGAAAATATTGTACGTGTTCATTGCCGTCATTGGAGTTCCCGGTGCGTGAGCAGAGCAACTCATGTTTGGTAGTTCTGTGTGTTAACCGGTGTGAAACTGTTAATGATCATTTGACAGGTTTCCAACTTGATAATCGTTTGGCAAATATCCCTCAGTGATGTCGATCTTGTCAATTCAATATTCTGATTTTGCATACTTAATGGTGAACGAAACTAAACCTCTGTCTCTCCTCTGATTCGTGGGATCGACTCGAACGCTGTTTTTGCCTTTAATGACACCTTGTCCAGAGCGGTACCAGTGCCGGGGACAGGCAGCTGTCCGGGAAAGTGTGACTGGGAGAGTTATACAGTGCATTGTGATGTTGACCCTTTCTGAGTTACTGATCAGAGCGAACTCCTGATCCGTTAATGGCACCTTGTCCAGAGTGGTACCAGTGCCGGAGACAGGCGGCTCCCGAGAATGTGTGACTGGGAGGATATTAATAACAGAGCTGTTCAGAGTTTTTCCAGGGCTGGGGACAGAACGCTCTCCGGGAGGCTGTGATTTGGACGGTTTTAATGTTCCCTTGTCCAAAGGTGCCCCAATGCTGGGGTCACGCAACTCTCCAGTAAAGGTTGAATCTGAGGGAAATAGATTGTGAAATTCAATGCTCCTGAGTGAAACTCTGGTCGTGTGCAGTATTTCACGTCATCCTGTGGAGTTTGTCACTTTCTGATTCTACTGCCTGTTGGTCAATAATTGTGTCTGATCACCTGAACCAGTGTTCACGGCTCTGCTAGCGTGTGTGTCGAATTGAACTGCCCTATCGAATTAATCAATGAACGGGGCAACTCAACCTTTGGTTACTGAATTGTACCTGCTTTCCCTTTGAGACCCGTCGTAAAATGGAGCAGAGCTTGGACCTGGAGAAAGGTCTCGACCCGAAACGTTTTGTTAATCTCCATGGATGTTGCCTGATCTGCCGAGATCCTCCAGCATTTTACCTGCTTTGGTTCCCTTTGGACGTGGATCGCTCCTCGGCCCCGTCAGATGTTGAGTTTCCAGATGCCTGGTCAGTCACGGTTAAATCAGTGAAACCGGTTCCACCAGTGACTGGAATGGGATTAGCGCCGATCATTGTTGTCCATGTGGTTTATTTTTATCCCTGATGATCCCCCACACATCATCTTATCTGCACACTGAAAACGGCAGGTCAGTGACAGTGCGACCCGTGTCAGACGTTGCATTAGCAGCCGTTCACCGGCTCCAGCACTGCTGATCTTTAGCTGAAACCCGATCCCGTGTTAACTCCCTGAAGATATGTTCGGTATGTCCAGTGTCTGTACTCCTCTCTCTATCTCTTACCAGTGAATTTCGTGGCGATTGTGATCCTGTCCCGGGGAAAGTGCGGCCTCTCCACCTGCACCACTCGCTACCTGGTGGCCATGGCAACGGCGGATCTATTGACCATTGTCACCGAGGTGATTTTTGTTCCTATCAAATACTATTACTTTCTGTGGAGCTTTGTGAGCGTTACCCCCGCTTCTAAGACTATCGAGGTACTGAGGTACACAGCCACAGACTGTTCTGTCTGGTTCACCGTCACTTTCACCTTCGATCGGTTTGTCGCCATTTGCTGCCGGAATCTGAAAACAAAATATTGCACCGGGAAAACTGCGGCTGTGATTCTAACGATAACCTGCGTACTGTCGTGTCTGAAAAACCTTGCCCGCTACTTCGCCCAAGAACCCTTAGTGATCATCGACAATATACCATGGCTCTGCAAACCTATAGACAATTATTTCACTGACCCAGAGTGGGTAGGATATGATTGGCTCGATACCGTTTTGACTCCGTTCCTCCCTTTCACTGTGATTCTGCTGCTCAACGCTCTGACGGTCAGGCACATTGTTGTGGCCAGTCGTGTCCGTAAGGGACTGAAGGGTCAGAGCAAAGCGGAGAACCGCAGTGACCCGGAGATGGAGAGCAGGAGGAGGTCTGTGATTTTACTCTTCACCCTCTCCGGCAGCTTCATCCTCCTGTGGATGACAATGGTTGTTAACGTCATATATTCTCAGGTCACAGGAGAAGGATTCGATTTCAATGATTCTGAATGGATCTTTCACTACGTCGGGTATTTGCTGAGGAATTTCAGCTGCTGCACAAACACATTTATTTACGCGGTGACTCAGTCGAAATTCAGGGAGCAGGTGATCAGCGCGGTGAAATATCCGGTCATCTCGGTGTTTCAGTTCATTAATAAAGCCACGGCCTGAGCATAACCCAGAGGCGACCACAGTGTCGCCATTCCGGGCTCCAGCTCCCTACATTCATCGCCTGATCTCCTGGGTATTCCCTGGTCGATTCTCCTATGGGCCCGGCATCTCCGGGACGATAAAAACAGCAGGGATGAGGACAGCAAGACGATAGACGATGGAGGATAGAGGATCGTGTGTGTGTGTGTGTGTGTGTGTGTGTGTGTGTGTGTGTGTGTGTGTGTGTGTGTGTGTGTGTGTGTGTGTGTGTGTGTGTGTGTGTGTGTGTGTGTGTGTGTGTGTGTGTATGCGCGTATGTGTGAGAGAGAGAGAGTGACAGAGAGCCATTGAGATAAAGAGAGAGACAGAGAGAAAGAGAAAGTGTGAGTGGCAAATTGCTTTCCGAAAAATGAGAATATCACGCCAAAGATTTATCTGAAGTAATGAAACAAGAAACAATGAGCAATCTGAAGCAATGAATCAATGGGCAATGTGGGCGGAAGATGGGCTGCGTTTACCAGTGTTCATCTGTGGGGAAGGTAGCGCTGTCAGACTTACATGCCTATAACACTGTACTAAGCTCTCGGAACAGGACCTCTCGCACTTAATTGCCTACTCCTACAGACCTGCACCGTGAGCAAAACCCTCCATAGCCCGATCAACTATGCACTTAGCAAACCTCACTGAAATCCAGTTCGTGTACAGCACCTCTGCTCGCAGCTCGGTCACACTCTCACGACCCTCCGAGTGAAGAGGTTTTCTCTGATGTGCCCCTGAAACCTTTCAACTTTCACCTTTAACCCATGCCTCTGGTTGTAGCCCCACCAAACCTCAGTAGAAAAAGCCTGCTTGTATTTACCCTATCTAGATCCCTCATAGTCAAGTATGGCCCCATCAAATGCCCTCTCAATCTTCAGACAACACAAGTGAATCTGCAGATGCTGCAAATAAATAGAAACACAAAATGCTGGCAGAACTCAGCAGGCCAGACAACATCTATGCGAGGAGGTAGTGACGACGTTTCGGGCCGAAACCCTTCATCAGGAGTGAAGTAACATGGGATGCGAGGCGGGATAAGAAGGGGGGGGGAGGGATGAAGTAAAGAACTGGGAAGTGATAGGCTGAAGGGAAATGGGCTAGGGGTATCAACGGAGGTCTGTGAGTTGAACGTTCATGCCGGCAGGTAGGAGGCTACCTAGGCGGGAGATAAGGTATTGCTCCATTAACCTGCGTGTGGCCTCATCTTGACGGTGGAGGAGGCCATGGATAGACATATCGGAGTGGGAGTGGTCTGTGGAATTGAAGTGTGTGGCCACAGCCTATCCAGCCTATGTCAACTACAAACCTACAGACTCTCACAGCTACCTGGACTATTCCTCCTCCCACCCTGTCTCCTGCAAAAATGCTATCCCTTTCTCTCAATTCCTTCGCCACCGCCGCATCTGCTCTCAGGATGAGGCCTTTCATTCTAGGACAAAGGAGATGTCTTCCTTCTTTAAAGAAAGGGGCTTCCCTTCGTCCATTATCAACTCTGCCCTCCATCGCATCTCCCGTATTTCACGCACCTCTGCCCTCACCCCCATTCCCCCGCCAGCCCACCAGGGATAGAGTCCCCCTGGTCCTCACCTATCACCCTACCAGCCTACAGATCCAACGTATAATCCTCCACAACTTCGCCACCTCCTACGGGATCCCACCACAAGACACATCTTCCCCTCCCCCCCACTCTCGGCTTTCCGCAGGGATCGCTCCATTTGAGGCTCCCTTTTCCATTCATCCCCCCCATCCCTCCCCACCGTCCTCCCTCCAGGCACCTATCGCTGCAAACGGAAGAAGTGCTACACCTGCCCCCACACTTCTTCCCTCACCACCATCCTAGGCTCCAGGCAGTCCTTTCAGGTGAGGCACCACTTCACCTGCGAGTCAACTGGGGTGATATACTGTATCCGGTGCTCCCGATGTGGTCATTTATACATTGGGGAGACCCGCCGCAGACTGCGAGACCGTTTCGCCGATCACCGGCGCTCAGTCCTCCAGCAGTGGCGGGATCTCCCTGTGGCCACACACTTCAATTCCACAGACCACTCCCACTCCGATATGTCGGTCAATGGCCTCCTCCACCGTCAAGATGAGGCCACACGCAGGTTAATGGAGCAACATCTTATCTCCCCCCTAGGTAGCCTCCTACCTGCCGGCATGAACATTCAACTCACAGACCTCCGTTGATACCCCTGCCCCCCCTTACCCCATCCCTATCTATAATTTTAGTCTGGTTGTCTTTCTCTCTCTTTTTCTCCCCTCACTATAATCTCCCCCAGGCCTACCTATCTTTCTCGTTTATTTCCCATAATTCTCCACCTTCCCCCTAGCCCATTTCCCTTCAGCCTATCACTTCCCAGCTCTCTACTTCATTCCTCCCCCCACTTCTTATCCCCCCTTAACCATCCCATGTTACTTCACTCCTGATGAAGGGCTTTGGCCCGAAACGTCCTCAGTACCTCTTCGCATAGATGCTGTCTGGCCTGCTGAGTTCTGCCAGCATTTTCTGTTTTTATTTACTGTTCTCAATCTTGTTCGCTCGAAACACTACAGTCCGAACCTATTCAATCTTCCCTTGATACTCGGGTCCTCCGGAGCCTGTATTATCCTTCTGAATTTTCTCTGTCCTCTTTAAAACATAATATCCCATCTCTTGCACTCAGTATTTTGATTGAGGGAGGCCAATGTGCCAAATAAAAAAATATTTCTGACTCCATTTACCTGTGACACACTTTCACGCATTATGCACCTGTATCCCCAGGTCTCTTTGTTCTACTACACTTCTCAACACCCTACCGTTGACTGTGTAAGACCTAGCCTACTTGCTCCTACCTAACTGAAAATTGTCGTTTTCGTCTGCATTAAATTCCGTCTTCCCCTTTTCAACCCATTTTCCAGTTTTATCCCGATCCCTTCATTTGCATTTAAAACACGTGATGTCAAGAAACGACTCTGGGCACTAGCAGAATAAAGTTAATGGGAACGAAACAAATGCGGGTGTGGACAAGAATTTCTTCCATCTAACTTCCTCAATACAGATACAGTACTGGCTTCTTGTCAGTAATATATACATTGCCCTAGTGGAACGAACATGAGCAAAGTAATTTGACTGATGAAAAACAAAGATTTTCTGATTTGAATAGGCAGCGACGGGTTTGAAGGCGTCTTCAGCTGTGTTATCAGCAACAGATGATCTGAAACGCCCCAGTGCCGATACGACCGGGACCACTCGGCTTCAGTCCTCATCACAGCGATGGTCTGAACATGAACGACAACGTTGAAATCCCCCTGTGCAGAGATAGTCACCGGCTCTGAGAACATCCCAGCCACTGTAACGTTGATCAGCACATTCTACTGGCTGCCTTTATGCAGGGGCGCTTCAGTCTGCTTCCCCACAGTCTGAGAATGTTGGAATCTGAGCTCTGAAAGTGATTGACAGCACACTCGGCAATGACAACCAAAGTCCTCATAAACTGTACCTTCAACTTCTCTTCCCTTACACAGAATAGATTCTTATCAACTGGATCGCGGCAAAGGTGCAGCGAGAAAGAAGGCCATTCGGCTGTTCCACCGTTCTGCTGCATAGCAGTTTTCTATAAGATAAGTCATGTACTTGGATTATTGCGTGCTGTTCTCGGGCTGTTATATGAGAAATGACCTGTGGCATTGGATGAGGTCTGAAGGAGCTACACCAGGAATGTTCCCGGGAATAAAAAGGTTACCATACAAGGAGCGTTTTATGGTTCTAGGAATGTACTCATTCGAGTTTAGTACAGTGTAGATGGCGAGGGGACTAATCTCAATGAAACATATCGACTCTTGAAAGGCCTACATAGAGTGGACGTGGAGCACGTTTCGATAGTTGCACTCGAGTAACAGAGGTCGCAGCCTCAGAATTCAAGGACGGAGTTTAGGATTGAAATGAGGAAGAGTGTCATTAGCCGGAAGGTGATGAATTTGAGAAATCTATTGCCAGAAACGGCTATGGAAGCCAAGTCTTTGGGTCCATTGAAAGCGGTGGTTGGTATGTGCTTGATTAGTCATCTGGCTAATGTTTACAGGGGGAACACATGGAAATGAGATGGAGACGCATATTAAGATCGGCCATGATTGAAGGGAAGTCCGCCATGCACGGTTCTAAGCCAGGCTGCAAAAGGAGGAGAGTTGGGCATGGAGATATCAACGCCATCCTGTTCGAAACAGAGCCAATGAAACGTCAAAGGAAATCACTAAGATGTTCTTCCCCTGGAAAAGAAGAATCATTGAAGATGGGTTGCAGATGCGTACAATTTGAAAGGAGGAAGAGGAAGAACAAGAGGAAGGAGGGTGACGGAACAACTCTGGAGGCCGAATGGATTCATTCTTCTCATGGTATCGTCTTACAGTCTACAAGGGCCTACACTGTGCTGTAATCCTCTTGGTGGTGATCTGAGATTAATGGTGTTCCGCAGGGATCTCTACCGGGGTCTCTGCAGTTTGTCTTAAATGACGTGGTGAAGACGCAGACGTCTGGTTTAACGCTGCTGGAGTGAACAGCACAGAAGACTAGCAAGGAAAACACTGGGATACCCTGTCAATCATTTGCAGATATGGGCGGAGAAATGGCAGATGGAGTTTAACCATGCCAAATGTGAGGTGTTGCAACTTGGTAGGTCAAATGTAGAGAGGAAGTACATTGTTAAATGCAAAACCCTGAACAGTGTTAATGAGCATAAAAATCTTGGGGTCAAAGCTCACAGCGCCCTAAAAGTGTCTCTGCAGGATTATTGGGTGGTTGAGATGGCAAATTACACGTTTCCCCTTATTAGTTAGAAACATAGACATAGAAACATAGATAATAGGTGCAGGAGTAGGCCATTGGGCGCTTCGAGCCTGCACCGCCATTCAGTATGATCATGGCTGATCATCCAACTCAGAACCCTGTACCTGCTTTCTCTCCATATCCCCGATCCCTTTAGCCACAAGGGCCATATCTAACTCCCTCTTAAATATAGGCAATGAACCGGCCTCAACTGTTTCCTGTGGCAGAGAATTCCACAGATTCACCACTCTCTGTGTGAAGAGGTTTCTCCTCATCTCGGATCTAAAAGGCCTCCGCTTTATCCTTAAACTGTGACCCCTCATTCTGGACTCCCCCAACATCGGAAACAATCTTCCTGCATCTAGCCATTCCAATCCCTTTAGAATGTTATGCGTTTCAATAAGATTCCCCCTCAATCTTCTAAATTCCAGCCAGTATAAGCCTAGTCGATCCAGCCTTTCTTAATATGGAAGTCCTGCCATCACAGGAATCAATCTGGTGAACCTTCTTTGTACTCCCTCTATGGCAAGAATGTCTTTCCTTAGATTAGGGGACCAAAACAGCACACAATACTCTAGGTGCGGTCTCACCAAGGCCTTGTACAACTGCAGTATAACATCCATGCTCCTGTACTCGAATCCTCTTGCTGTGAATGTCAACATACCATTTGTCTTTTTCACCGCCTGTTGTACCTGCATGCCCACCTTCAATGACTGGTGTACAATGACACCTAGTTGAAGCATTGAATCCAAAAGTCAGGAGGTTATGTTGCAGCTTTATAAAACTCTAGCGAGGCCTCATTTGGAGAATTGTATACAACTGTGTTAACCCTATTATATATATGTGTGTGTGTGTGTGTGTGTGTGTGTGTGTGTGTGTGTGTGTGTGTGTGTGTGTGTGTGTGTGTGTGTGTGTGTGTGTGTGTGTGTGTGTGTGTGTGTGTGTACACGATAAGGATCTGGAGAGGGTGCAGAAGAGGATCACCAGGGCATCGACTGGATTAGAGGGCACGTGATATAATGAGTGGTTGGCCAAACTTGTTATTAACTGGGGAGAGGCGGAGGCTGACGGTAGATCTGACAGGGGTTTATAAGATTATAGGAGGCATAGGTAGATTGGACACACAGTATCATTTTCCCGGTGTTGAAATACAGTATCTAATACCAGAGGCCATGCATTTACTGTGAGAGCAGATCAGCTCAAAGGAAATTTGCCAGGCAAGTTCTTTCACAAAGAGTGTTGGGTGGCGGGAATGCGTATCTGTGGCGGTGGTAGAGGCAGATACATCAGAGACTTGTAAGAAGTGCTTAGATAGACAGATGATTCTGAAGAGACGGGAGGGATATGGACATTATGTAGGTATAAGGGATCAGTTTAGTAGCCATTGTTTACTAATTTATTTGGTTCAGCACAAAACTTTGTGTCGAAGACTCTGTTCCTGTGCTCTACATTCTATGTTCTCTGTCTATGTTCTATGTCTATGTTCTACGTCTATGTTCTGTCTATGATCTCTGTCTATGCTTTACAACATTGTTAAGGCCACAATATTTCAAAGTGATTTCCAATTTAGAGTCTTGCTTTACCATACCGAGCACCAAAACTTCTTTCAGCATTTTGACCAACTTTTCCTACCCATTCCTCATTTTCACAAAGGATTCCCAGATTGCTCACTGGGACTGCGAGCCTTTGCCCATCACCAGGCTGAGGAAGAGCGGGGAATCCTCTGACGGGGTTCTCTTCTCTGTGAGTTCTGTGATGTCTTGTAGACAATGAATTTGTTGAGTGGCCGACTGAGTGAAAAAGAATGGGAAGACAATGCCGGCTCAGTGGTGGGTCGTCCCAGCGACTTTGAGCACAGGAACAGTCACTGGGCAGCCACTTCTCCCATTCCGTAAATTTCTGGACTCAGTCATTAGCAGAAAAGCACTGACTGTGGAAATTACAAATCAGAATATGATGAATTAATTATTAATAGTATAAATTGGTCAGTTCTGCTAAACCAATGGCAATTGATGAAGTTCCAGTGCCTTCTTTAATTAATCTTGCTACCTTACGCCAAAGCTAACCCTCTCACTGTTTCAGAATCGCTGATTAAATCCGGCGCCAAACGCTGTTCTTTTATCCCTGCACATTGTAACTTGAAGCATCTCACTGAGGGTCTGATGGAGACACAACCCCTGTCCTCTGCACATGGGATCACATCTCCCCTGCGTCTGACATTTCAAGTACCCTCAGAATGGTTTTCTGATTCAGTCTGAAGGTTATGGTACATTCAGCTCGTCGTCAGACCTGACAAACCATGTCTTCCCACAGCTGGTTCCACCTGTTGGTGTGTCCTCTTTCCTCCACCTCCAGGGAAGCTGCATCTCCACACAAACTCCTCACATGCAAAGATTGCTTATACTCTTAACCATATCATTGTCACTTTCCCGTTACCTTGTCTGACTTGCTCATCTCCGGATGTTCTCCCGCTCACTCTCCTCCTCAACAAGCCTCTGTCCTCAGTCACCATCTATAGAAGGAATAATAAAAAGCAGATTATTATTTAAATGGTGAAATATTTCACCATACTTTTGTGCAGCGGAACTTTGGAGTGGTTGTTCATGAAAAGCAAAAAGTTGGCTTGAAGTTACTACAGGTTATTAAGAAGACAAACGGAATGTTGATCTTCATTACTCGAGGGATTGAATTCAGGAGCAGGAAGGTCATGCTGCAACTATACAGGGTACTGGTGAGGCCGCGCCTGGAGTACTGTGTGCAGTTCTAGTGTCCATACTTGACGAAGCATATACTGGCTTTGGAGGCAGTGCAGAGAAGGATCACCAGGTTGATTCCAGGGATGAAGGGGTTAACCTATGAGGAGCGATTGAGTCGCCTGAGACTATACTCTCTGGAGTTCAGAAGAATGAGAGGCGATCTTATAGAAACAGACAGAATTTAGAAAGGGATAGATAAGATAGAAGTAGGAAAGTTGCATCCATTGGTAGGTGAGCCTAGAAATAGGAGACATCGTCTCAAGGTTCAGGGGAAAAGATTTAGGGCGCAGGTGAGGAGAAACTGTTGTTTGCCAGAGAGTGCGTATGGACTCTGTCGAATTCTCTGCCCAGGGAAGCAGTTGAGGCTTCCTCAGTAAATATGTTTAGTTAAGGTTAGATAGTTTTTTACATAGCAAGGGAATTAAGAGTTATGGGGGAAAGGCAGGTAGATGGAGCTGAGTTTACGGACAGATCGTCCATGATCTTATTGAATGGCGGGACAGTCGCAGCATTTGGTCTCAATGGGCCACTTTATATTCTGACAGGATCTTTTTGTTTCCGGTTTCCCAGCGCCTGCCGCCTATTCAGCATCGCAGCACTAGCGGTTCGCTGACTGTCATGCCCAGCCCGAGCTCCAGACACCCCCTGGCGGCGATCCCCAGGCAGCGGCCGTGTCAGTCTGCTCCATTGACATCCCTCCATTTCTAAAGCCAAACGGTATTGCCTTTTATACCGACAGACGGGATTTAGTTTCAGCCACACCGAACATGGAGAACAGACGCTGACCGGAGCACCGCCTAATCTGGGTACAGACGTGACTGGATTTGCTTCAGGACCGGGGGAGGGTGGGGGAGGCGTTGGGGTGCCGGGCTGGATTTACCCCAGTGGGTATCTTCTCCTCGGACCCTGTGCCCCTGAACCCGGACCTCACTGCAGAGCTGGAAACCGAGCCCGGGCTCCTCACCTGTCCTCAGAGTCGATGCGGCTGAGAGGCTCACCGTCCGAAGACTGCCTCCGGATGCCGTTCCCATTCTTTGTCACTTCGGCTGTTTATTTGTCTGTGTGTGTAGTTCTTTTTGTTCTTATTGATTCTGTTATAATTCTTCGTATCTACTGTGAGTGGCCGGAAGATAATGAACCGGAGACTCATGTTGCGGTGATATATACGTACTTTGATGGGGAATTAATTCTGAACTTTGAAGTCTGAACATGATTTCCCTTTAGTCTTCCCCTCACTCGGCAGATCAAGCGGACACCCTCCCGCATACAGATACCCTACCCGTGAACTCCAGATCGTCAAAATGACGAGCACAATCCATCCTTCGTCTCTCCAGGCTCCCCCTTGAATCTTCGTGTTGATGGAAAACCGAATCAATCTAAACAAGCGAATGCCGGACGGCTCGACGTCATCATTCCCAGCGATTTATTCCTTTATCTTTCCCGTCAGTCTGTGCGATTCAGCGCACCACTCGCAGGGGAACGGGTTATTGGTCGGACAATGAGAAGGATGGGATAGACCTATGGGGGCTAGCAGAAAGCCGGTGGGGGAAATGCCCACATCTCTGCGGTAACAATTCGTGGATGTGAAAGGAAACAGTTCAGCCAGGAGAGTCTGCGCACAATGCAGACGAGAGCCGGCATGGACCAAACAGGACAGTGGGACCAGCAATGACAGAATTCCTATGAGAGAGAGAAAAAGAATGAATGGATCATAGAGTACTTTCTGTTTAAGATATCCATTTCCCTGACTTGGGTGTCATTGCTGAGGCCCGTGTATATTCACCTTAACTAAGCCTGAGCCGTTCTGCTAGATTTACGAAGCAGGCCAGCCCTACTGAAAGGGGAAGGCTCCATCGCTGTCCAGCCGATAACTCTCTGATTCTAAAGTAGTGATGACAAAATAATGCGAACGTACTCTGTTCTGTGAGATTGGGGGGAGCCCAGTAGATGGAGGAGTTCTCATGAAACTTCAGAGCGCTGGAGGCTGCGGATATGGGAGGCGTTGTCTGACCAGTCGGGGTTTAGCGCTGGAGTCTGCAGATACTTGAGGCATTGGCTGAGCTATGGGAGCCAAGATCTGGAGGCTGCGGATATGGGAGGCTTTGTCTGAGCAGTCGGTGCTGGAGTCTGCAGATACTGGAGGCTTTGTCTGAGCAGTCGGTGCTGGAGTCTGCAGATACTGGAGGCGTTGGCTGAGCTGTGGAAGCCCCGAGCGGGAAGCTGCCGATATGGGAGGCGCCTGAGCAGTCGGGACGCCGTTTTACCGAATCAATGGGACGGAAGTCAGAAAAAAGCGAAGTAGAAAATAGACGGAAGCCTGAGGCCGGTGGCGCACGCAGTGGGCGGCCGTGAGACTCAGCGGCCAGAAAACGCAGGTGAGGCGAGCAGCAAAGTACTTCGATCCGACTGAATCCAATGATGCGATCCGAAGGAAGTCAACAGCTTGAAGAACGAAACAAATGGTTGGAAAGCAAATTTAGCAATCCAGCGGGCGGCCGAGTGGGGTTAATAATAATATTTGTGTATTTAAGAATTTATTCTAAGGCTGTAAGCTGCTCTTTCGACCAAAGTAACAGAGTCAGACGGCATGAACAGTGATGGATATTGGGCTCAGTGGTGGTGACGGCCGATACTGCGGATCGTCTCCATGGCGACAGACATAACGAGTTTGACATCAGATGAAATGAACAAGGACAAGCCTCTGTCAGGGACAGTATATGAAGCGTCACATCCACAGGGAGGAGTGGATGGAGCGTCACGGCCACCGGGAACAACTGATGAAAGCTCAAATCCTCCAGCAGCAATGGATGGAGGGACACACAACTGGGAGACAAGGATGGTTAGTAACTACATCTCCCCCCCACCCCCGCCTGGGTTCAATGGATGTAGGGACACACAACCGGGAGACAAGGATGGTTAGTAACCACACCCCCCCCCCCCCCGCCCGGTTTCAATGGATGGAGGGGTAAATTCCATCGGCAGCAATAGATGTCCGGTCACCCCACCCCCTCCACAGGGACCAATGACGTTGGGTCATCCCCACCGGGTACTTTGGATGGACGCTTAACAAATATCCGGCACCGGCGAAAATAATTTCCGAGTCATTCCCCTGTGTCCCTATCCCGGTGATGTGATAGTAGATACATTCTGTAACATTCGTCAGCCACAGGAGGATGAAGCTGCCGGAGAGGGTGATGAGCAAATCCACATACACTCTTCCGGCTCTCCATCTCCGGGTCACTGCTGTTTCCCCCCTTGCTCTGACACCTCAGCCCCCTACGGACCCGACTGGCCACTAAAATGTGCCTGAGTGTCAGAGCGTTGAGCAGCAGAATTAGACCGAATGGGAGGAACGGAGTTAAAACGATGTCAAACCAGTCATACGCCAACCACGCCGGTTCAGTGAAATAACTTGGCTTCGGATAACAGAACCATGGTACATTGTTAATGATCTCTCTGTAAGTGAAGTAGAGTGGGTCGGTGTTCAGACAGAACAGACCGCTAGATGGCGCTAGAACCACGGCCGCCGTTCTCCCCGTGCAGTACTTCGTTTTCAGTTTCTGACAGCAAATGGCAACAAACCGATCGAAGGTGAAAGTGACGGTGAACCAGACGGAACAGTTCACGGCAACGCGGGACAGGACACGGGGAACAGTGCACACAGAGGGGACGTTCAGGAAACAAACAGGAAAATGATGATAATTGAGTTGATACAAAACAACCTCAGTGATAATGACCTGTAGATCCACCGCTGCCATGGCCACCAGGAACCACGTGGTGCAGAAGGAGAGGCCGCACTTTCCCCGGGACAGGATGATAATCGCCACTAAATTCACTGGAGAAAGAGAAACGAATGACATAAACATTACGATTCGCAATCAGGTACCCCCAACTTAATCGCCCTCCACTATCCATCAAGGCGAAGGTTGAGTTACTGTTAACCTCAGATTCACTGCTATCGGATCCCAATGATTTTCCACTCACGAGCGGTAAAGAATTTCATCTGTTATCCGTCGTGAACAGCGTATTCATTCTTCTGAAGTGTTGCCTCCTCGGCCTCGACCGCACGGTGCAGGATGCATATTCCCTGCACCCAGACTGTCAGTCATAGAATCATAGAAATCAGCGCATTACAGGCCCTTCGGACCACAATGTTGTGCCGTCCATGTAAACTCAGATAGAGATTATCTGCAATATTTGCAAATCATTCATCTTGCTCAGTGTGAATGAATGCACAGGTCATTGTTTGAATGAAGCAGCTTCGCGACGGAGCGTCCAGTCCACGTGATCCGATCCCCGTCACAGTACAGCCACGTCAGAAGCCAAGATGGTGAACATTCCTCTATTGCGAGTCGGTATTTCTTAAGGAAGGAACACAAGTTGCACGTGGTACAACAATGCTTGTATCATAATGTCGAGACAAAGTTAGAGTAGGAAAACATGACTCTGACAGTGGGATAAAAGTTACTTGCTGAGAATATCAACTGACCATCTCTGAATCTGACTGGTTGCCCTATTTACAAGTGAAGAGTGTTCCAGGTGACCCGAGAATCAGCTCACGAAAAATTTCCAATATATTATGCAAGTCGCTATTTTGGTAGCACTTCGCTTTTAATTTTCCCCATTACGTTACATTTATCCACGTTATATTTCTGTAATTGCCATGGATTTCCGCACACATCGAGATTCACTAAATGGCACTAAATCATCCTGGCATCCTCATAATTCTGCAAATAACCCAATTTCATCCCGCCCGGAACGTCAGGGGGGAAAAAAAAAACGTTCATGTAATTCTCCACATCGCCCAATTTCACATCACCGGGAATGCCAGGAGAAAAAAATATATTCTGTCCTCATAATTCCGCACATCGCCGGGGACGCCAGAAAAGAATAAAACGCCCGGTCCCGACCTAATCAATATAATCGATACAGTCTATATCATGACAGACGGGTTTCATTCTGAGCGCTACCGCACATGCGATTGCCTGCTACCCGAAAACAGAATAATTTATTGCCAATATCTATTTTTCGTCTGATAACGATTATTCAAACTCGCACATCACTGTCTTTTCCACGGGGGAATTTATCCGCGATAATACTTGTAATTTCATACTTTATAGGGAATTAGAGAATCGTTCCTGTTATTGCTGATGGACTAGACAGTTCAGAGAGATGGGGCAGAAAAGGAATAAAAGGGTGCGGAGAGGGCTGAGGAGAGGTGGATAGGGTGCCGAGAGGGGTAGGGAGAGGACGATAGGGTAGGGAGAGTGGTGGGGAGAGGAGGATAGCGTGGGGAGAGGGGTGGAGAGAGGACGATAGGGTAGGGAGAGAGGTGGAGAGAGGAGGATAGGGTGACGAGAGGGGTGGAGAAAGGAGGATAGGGTGGCGAGAGGGGTAAGGAGAGGAGGATAGGGTGGCGAGAGGGGTGGAGAGAAGACGACAGGGTAGGGAGAGAGGTGGAGAGAGGAGGATAGGGTGGCGAGAGGGGTGGAGAGAGGACGATAGGGTAGGGAGAGAGGTGGAGAGAGGAGGATAGGGTGGCGAGAGGGGTGGAGAGAGGAGGATAGGGTGGCGAGAGGGGTAAGGAGAGGAGGATAGTGTGGGGAAGGTGGAGAGAAGAAGGATAGGGTGGGTAGAGGGGTGGAGAGAGGAGGATAGGGTGGGTAGAGGGGTGGAGAGAGGAGGATAGGGTGGGGAGAGTGGTAAGGAGAGGAGGATAGGGTGCGGAGAGGGTTGGATAGAGGAGGATAGGGTGGGCATGGTGGAGCGAGGAGGATAGGGTGGAGAGTGGAGGATAGGGTGGGGAGGTATGGAGAGAAGTGATAGGCTGCGGAGAGGGGTGGATAGAGGAGGATAGGGTGGGGAGAGAGGTGGGGATAGGATAGGGTGGGGAGAGGGGTAGAGAGAGGAGGATAGGATGGGGAGGGGTGGAGAGAGGAGGATAGGGTGGGGAGGTGTGGAGAGGGGGGATAGGGTGGGGAGAGGAGTGGAGAGAGGAGGATACGGTGGGGAGAGAGCTGGAGAGAGCAGGATGTGGGGAGAGTGATGGGGAGAGGAGGATAGGGTGGGAAGTGTGGTGGAGAGAGGAGGATAGGGTGGGGCGAGAGGTGGGGATAGGAGGATAGGGTGGGGAGGGGTAGAGAGCGGAGGATAGGGTGGGGAGAGGGGTAAGGAGAGGAGGATAGGGAGGGGAGGGGTGGAGAGAGGAGGATAGGGTGGGGAGAGAGGTGGAGAGAGGAGGATAGGGTGGAGAGTGGAGGATAGGGTGGGGAGGTATGGAGAGAAGTGATAGGCTGCGGAGAGGGGTGGATAGAGGATAGGGTGGGGAGAGAGGTGGGGATAGGATAGGGTGGGGAGAGGGGTAGAGAGGAGGATAGGATGGGGAGGGGTGGAGAGAGGAGGATAGGGTGGGGAGGGGTGGAGAGAGGAGGATAGGGTGGGGAGGTGTGGAGAGGGGGGATAGGGTGGGGAGAGGAGTGGAGAGAGGAGGATAGGGTGGGGAGAGAGCTGGAGAGAGCAGGATGTGGGGAGAGTGATGGGGAGAGGAGGATAGGGTGGGAAGTGTGGTGGAGAGAGGAGGATAGGGTGGGGCGAGAGGTGGGGATAGGAGGATAGGGTGGGGAGAGGGGTAAGGAGAGGAGGATAGGGAGGGGAGGGGTGGAGAGAGGAGGATAGGGAGGGGAGAGAGGTGGAGAGAGGAGGATAGGGTGGAGAGTGGAGGATAGGGTGGGGAGGTATGGAGAGGTGAAAGGCTGCGGAGAGGGGTGGATAGAGGAGGATAGGGTGGGGAGAGATGTGGGGATAGGATAGGGTGGGGAGAGGGGTAGAGAGAGTAGGATAGGATGGGGAGGGGGGGAGAGAGGAGGATAGGGTGGGGAGGGGTGGAGAGAGGAGGATAGGGTGGGGAGGTGTGGAGAGGGCGGATAGGGTGGGGAGAGGAGTGGAGAGAGGAGGATAGGGTGGGGAGAGAGCTGGAGAGAGCAGGATGTGGGGAGAGTGATGGGGAGAGGAGGATAGGGTGGGAAGTGTGGTGGAGAGAGGAGGATAGGGTGGAGCGAGAGGTGGGGATAGGAGGATAGGGTGGGGAGAGGGGTAGAGAGAGGATAGGGTGGGGAGAGGGGTAAGGAGAGGAGGATAGGGAGGGGAGGGGTGGAGAGGAGGATAGGGTGGATTGAGGGGTGGAGAGAAGAGGATAGGGTGGGGAGAGGGGTGGAGAGAGGGGGATAGGGTGGGGTGAGAGGTGGAGATCAGAGGAGAGGTTGGACAGGAGTGGTTAGAGGAGGATAGGGTTGGGAGAGGGGTGGATAGAGGAGGATAGGGTGGGGATGGTGGAGCGAGGAGGATAGGGTGGAGAGTGGAGGATAGGGTGGGGAGGTATGGAGAGAAGTGATAGGCTGCGGAGAGGGGTGGATAGAGGAGGATAGGGTGGGGAGGTGTGGAGAGGGGGGATAGGGTGGGGAGAGGAGTGGAGAGAGGAGGATAGGGTGGGGAGAGAGCTGGAGAGAGCAGGATGTGGGGAGAGTGATGGGGAGAGGAGGATAGGGTGGGAAGTGTGGTGGAGAGAGGAGGATAGGGTGGGGCGAGAGGTGGGGATAGGAGGATAGGGTGGGGAGAGGGGTAAGGAGAGGAGGATAGGGAGGGGAGGGGTGGAGAGAGGAGGATAGGGAGGGGAGAGAGGTGGAGAGAGGAGGATAGGGTGGAGAGTGGAGGATAGGGTGGGGAGGTATGGAGAGGTGAAAGGCTGCGGAGAGGGGTGGATAGAGGAGGATAGGGTGGGGAGAGATGTGGGGATAGGATAGGGTGGGGAGAGGGGTAGAGAGAGTAGGATAGGATGGGGAGGGGTGGAGAGAGGAGGTTAGGGTGGGGAGGGGTGGAGAGAGGAGGATAGGGTGGGGAGGTGTGGAGAGGGCGGATAGGGTGGGGAGAGGAGTGGAGAGAGGAGGATAGGGTGGGGAGAGAGCTGGAGAGAGCAGGATGTGGGGAGAGTGATGGGAGAGGAGGATAGGGTGGGAAGTGTGGTGGAGAGAGGAGGATAGGGTGGGGCGAGAGGTGGGGATAGGAGGATAGGGTGGGGAGAGGGGTAGAGAGAGGAGGATAGGGTGGGGAGAGGGGTAGAGAGAGGAGGATAGGGTGGGGAGAGGGGTAAGGAGAGGTTAGGGAGGGGAGGGGTGGAGAGAGGAGGATAGGGTGGGGAGAGAGGTGGAGAGAGGAGGATAGGGTGGATTGAGGGGTGGAGAGAAGAGGATAGGGTGGGGAGAGGGGTGGAGAGAGGAGGATAGGGTGGGGTGAGAGGTGGAGATCAGAGGAGAGGTTGGACAGAGGAGTGGTTAGAGGAGGATAGGGTTGGGAGAGGGGTGGAGGGAGGATGATAGGGTGGGGAGTGGGGTGGAGAGAGGAGTATAGGGTGGGGAAGGTGGAGAGTGGACGACAGGGTGGCGAGAGGAGTGGAGAGAGGATAGTGTGGTGAGAGAAATGTTGGGGAAGAGATGGATAGAGGGGACTGAGGGAGAGAGAGGCTGAGGGAGTGGGTAGTGGGTCTCATCACCTCTCCTCACCTTCTCTTTCTCCCCTCCCCTCCTCAATCTGTTTCCTCCCTCTCCCCCACCCTGCAGAAAATGGTGGTGATCCACGCCAACCAGCCCGCACCATCAGACCTCGCCTCCGTCTTCTCCGGCAAGCCGGCGCCCACTCCTGCCTTTGACGGGCCCCAGTGACGACACGTCCCCTACTCCACCGGACCGCCTGAAGGATTCGGGCCGAGCGATCTGAGGCTCAGCCCGAAAGAAAAGTCAAAGCAGGACTTTCGAGATTGAGGAGGGGAGGGGAGGGTAACGGTGCTAGCCTCTTCCCGTAGTCACATTCCTCCCCCGTGGGAACCCCCCAGTTCTTGCTCCCTCGTTACGAGCTACACTCTCCCACCCTCGGCTCCCGTCAATCCTGAAACACTCCGCTCTCTGTCCCCTCGCTCTCCCCTCTATCACCTCCCATCACACCCTGACTGGTGGCCATTTTGTGATGGTTACATTGACAACCGCTCTCCCACCATTGTAGAATGGGGCAAACCCTTTCCTCACCTTCCACTCACTTCCCTTCCTGTTTATCCAATCTCAACTCCTCATCCCTCCTCTCCTTCCCCTCGGTGCCCACTCTCACATCTCTCCATTTAACCTTCTGCCGACAGCCATATTGTGACAGGGTCTGATCCTCCCTCCCACTTCCTCCACCACGAAGTGTCACTTCCTCACACTCGCCATCTTGTCACCCTCCTTCCCATCCCATCACTCGCAAACCCCTTCCCTCCCTCCCCTCGCTCTCCTCTCCCCGCCATCTCGACGCTCTGCATCGTATGCTGGTTGGGGCTGCCATTTTGCGATGTCAATCTTCGCCTCTCCTCATCGCCCTCTTTCTCTCTCTCTGTTACCCGGTGAGTCACTCTCCTACTCACTCCGTCACTCCTGACACCCTTTCCCCTCTCTGGCCCTTGCCCTTTCTCCCGCCATCCACCACATTTTGGTGAACAATTTCTGATGGGAAATTTCGCTCCCCCACCCAATCCCTTCTCCCACGTCCGTTGAGTGAGTCGCTCCCCTCTCCCTCGTTGAGACAATGATCTCCCCGATCCATCAGCCCTGACCGCGTCCCCGACCCCCGCTCCCCCTTTCTCCTTCCCACGCCCCACTTTTTTGCAGCTCGTCTTATTTGCGAAGGAAATGTCACCACCCATTCATCCTCCACTATTGAAAACGTCACTCCCCCACACCCCACATCCTGTCCAATCAAACCACTCCCTCCCGTCCCATCACTTTCCCTCTCTCCCCGTCCCATCACTCCCCTTTCCTTCCTGTCGTTTCACTCCTTCTCACCCCGTCTATATCTTCTCCACGTCGGCCACCAGTTTGTGACAGGAACTTTCGCCCCTCACCTTTCCGTCCCCTATTGATCAGTGACTTCGCCACGCTCACCGTCTCATCAGTCCACTCCTTGTCCCATCACTCCTCTTCCTCCCAAACCCCTCACCCTTCCTCCCCAAAACCCACATGTATATGTGTGTGCGTGATCTGAGATATATACATTAGTTTATTCGATGACAAAATTATCAGAATTAAAACATATATACGGTACCCAAGACGATATAAAACACAAATTAAAATACTGTTATTACAATCAGTAACACACTCGATCCCGGGATTGTATCCATGGGCACCGCATGTTCCTTCGCCATAGATTCTGTGTGCGACAGTGGCCATTGTAAGTCAGTGTCTCACTCCATCCCTGGCGGCCACATTAACCAAGGGTTCGCCCATTTTAAATCAGCGCGTCCCTCCCTCTCTTGTGCTCACTTCTACCAAAGCCGCCACTCCCTCGCCAGCGGCCATTTCCAGTGAAGCGTCGGCCATTTGAAGTCAACGTATCCTTCACTCCTTCTCTGCCGATCACTGAAACCAAGGCGCCGCTCCCTCCTTGGTCCCGTTTCAACTCGGCCGAACGGGGTCTCCTTCAGTCACCACATCTCTCCCTTTTCCTCAACAAAATTGACGATAGTGACAGCCGTTTTCAATCGCAGTCTCACCCCCTTCCTTCCCGGCGCCCACTTTAAACAAGGTATCGCGAACCCTAAACTGCCCTGTCAGGCATTTTAAGCGAAACAACGGCTATTTTATGTCAGAGCGTCACTCTCTCCCATTAGATCATTGTACATCGACCTATTACCCCCTCTCTCTTCTCAATGTGCCACTGTCTCAATTTCGGCCATTTTTCCCGGTGCATCTCTCCCTCCCTGTTGACCATTTGAAGTCTGTCCATCACTCTCTCCCTGTCGGCCATTGTAACAAAGGAATCAGGGACTACTATTTCAGGTCGGACCGCCACTCCCTCGGATTTGTCAGTGCATCCCTCCCTCCCTGGTGATCATTTTCACTGCGTGCGTCACCCCCTCCCTGGTGACACTGTTATCTCGGCGCAACACTCTGCCCCGGTAATAATATTATATTCAGGCTTTAATCCAGAATCCTATTTTAATCAGCAGATAACTCCCCCCTCCCCGCGTTAAAATTTTCAGTCAGTGTGTCATCCCCACCCTGTCGGTCATTTTAACTCTGCCTGTCACTCCCACTCTCTTGTCAGTGTATCACTCCCTCCCTGCCGGCCATGAGAAACAAGGTGACCACAGCCATCTTAATTCCGCCCATCGCCCCCTCCCTGGCGTCCATTGTCACTCAGCCCATCGCTTTCTCCCCGGAGACCATTTTCAGTCAACCTTTCACTCCCTCCCTGGTGACCATTCTAAATCCTTCTGTCGTTCCCTCCCTGGTCACCATTTTCAATCGGGGGGCAGGAGGGGGACAGATAGCCAGAATGGGAGTTCGGTGGAGATGAGATCCTGGGCACCCAGACTCTGCCAGTCCGACCTCCCTCAGCCTGGAGCTGAGACGCTACTGTGTCAGTGTGAGGAGCTCCGACCCACTGTTGCAGTGCACAGGGTGCGGGGGGCAGCAGAAACCTCAAATAAAACTCGAGTCCGGCACCAGGACGGGATGTTACAGTGGTTTATTGATTTCATCATGACAAATGTAAATCAAACAATGTGTGAGCTGCTGACGTGCGGGAATAAATAAGCTGCTCCCGACTCACTCACAGTCACACACAATTAACTGACCGGCGACAACGAGTGACCGGTTGAATAATCAGTCCCGTTTCTCACCGTCACTCTGCATCGGGGAACCGACGATTATAAAATCACACTTCAGGGCCGTGTCCGGGATCGCTGCAGATCCAGGGTCACTGCCGAGGGATTTGTCAATTTAACATCATTATATCGGCCAGGTTGCCGAATGCACCGTCCTCAGCAATGGGAGCAAAAGGATTCTCTCCCGGGATAATCCCACCCCGGGAAACCGGTGTCCCAGACTGAGCCCCGGACCCCCGGGCTCTTCCTGTCTGGGTAATTCTCCGGGGTGTCACGTGGGAGAGCCTCGAACCCGCACATCCGGCGGAAGCTGACCCGCCGGACAACAGGCGGAATGACGTCACGGCGGGACCGTTCCAAGCGACACACAGCGCGAGACCTGAGCCGGTTCAGTTAAAACTGTTGAGAGTTGAACCAGGCGCGCGGCCATTAAAGGTAAGGGCGGGAATTAAAGGGGAGGGCAGGGAATCGACCAAATGTCCCCATCCCGCGGGCGGGGATGTTCACACATTCAGATGTTCACACGGCCACTCTCAGTCCGGGTCTGGATTCCCGCAGAGATCCCAGTTCCTTCCTCCCGGTCACACTGAACCGATTCCCCCCCAGCCTGAAACAGATGGGAGAATAAAGATAAAAAAAACAGATTACACAACAGTGTCAGTAACAGGGACTGGGGTTAATGTTTCAACAACACTCACAGACAAATATCACCAGAAAACCCGCGGATCCGCTGATATTTTATCACATTGAACATTAACACAAACACTCACTCGATCTGCTTCAGTCTCGGGAGGGTCAGTATGAGGCGGTGGAGAGCGGGGACAGATCCGTCTGTCAGAGAGTTAAATTCCAGGTTCAACTCCGTCAGTGATGGGTTTGTACTGAGAGCGGAGACGAGATCCTCGGCACCAGAATCTGTGAGACCGACCTCCCTCAGCCTGGAGATGAGAGAGAGTGAGGGTGAAGGACACAGAGAGACAGGAGACGGAACAAATCCCCAGTGTTTATCAGTAACACAATTACTGATCACATTAATGTTCAGTGTCAGACACCCAGTGACTGTAAACACAATCTCCCACAGTCTGGTTCTTACCACAGTTTCTGTATTTTACACTCCGGGTCCCTCAGAGCCGCAGACACCAGTTTCACTCCTGAATCACCAAGTTTATTAGAACCCAGGTTCAGCTCCGTCAGTGATCGGATTGTACTGAGAGCAGAGGCGAGATCCGCGGCTCCAGAATCTGTGAGACCGACATCCCACAGCCTAGAGATGACAGAGAGTGAGGGTGAAGGAAACAGAGAGACAGGAGACGGTAGAAATCCCCAGTGTTTATCAGTAACACAATTACTGATCACATTAATGTTCAGTGTCAGACACCCAGTGACTGTAAACACAATCTCCCACAGTCTGGTACTTACCGCAGTTCCTGTATTTTACACTCCGGGTTCCTCAGAGCCGCAGACACCAGTTTCACTCCTGAATCTCCCAGTTTATTATCACTCAGGTTCAGCTCCGTCAGTGATGGGTTTGTACTGAGAGCGGAGACGAGATCCTCGGCACCAGAATCTGTGAGACCGACCTCCCTCAGCCTGGAGATGAGAGAGAGTGAGGGTGAAGGACACAGAGACACAGGAGACGGTACAAATCCCCAGTGTTTATCAGTAACAGAATTGCTGATTTTTTTCTTCAGCACGACTGTGCAAGTCAGCCAGTGAAAACAGCGAGAAGAGTTTAAAAGGAAGACAGATTTACAGAGTGAGCGTCAGAGGAGCGGGAGACAGAGTAGGAAGGCTTTGGCTCAACGGGGCTTCGGCGATAAAGGGTCGAGGCGAGGTAGGTTATCTGTTGACAATACAGACAGAGAGTATGTGTGTGAGGCTGGTTTTCTGTGCTCGGTGTCAGAAGTGGGAGATCCTGGAGACTCCCAGCCTCCTGGACGGCAACATCTGCACCCGGTGTGTCGAGCTGCAGATCCTTAGGGACCGAGTTAGGGAACTGGAGATGCAGCTCGGTGACTTTCGTCTGGTCAGGGAGAGTGCGGAGGTGATAGAGAGGAGCTACAGGCAGGTGCTCACACCGGGGCCACGGGAGACTGAAGAAGTGGGTCAGAGTCAGGACAGGGAAGGCCAAGAAGCATGTACTAGAGAGTACCCCAGTAGCTGTACCCCTTGACGATAAGTACCCCTGTTCGAGTACTGCCGGAGGGGGATGGCCTATGGGTTGGGGAGCATCAGTGTCAGTGCCTCTGGCACAGAGTCTGGCCCTGTGGCTCAGGAGGGCAGGGAAAGGAAGAGGAAGGCAGCAGAGATAGGGGACTATAGTCAGGGGGTCAGACAAACGATTCTGTGGACGCAGGAAAGAAACTCGGATGGTAGTTTGTCTCGCAGGTGCCAGGGTCCGGGATGTTTCTGATCACGTCCAAGATATCCTGCAGTGGGAGCGAGAACAGCCAGAGGTCGTGGGACATATTGGTACCAGTGACAGGCAGGAAAAGGGAAGAGGTCCTGAAAACAGACTACAGGGAGTTAGGAAGGAAGTTGAGAAACAGGACCTCAAAGGTAGTGATCTTGGAATTACTGCCTGTGCCACGTGACAGTGAGAATAAGATTAGGATGAGGTGGAGGATAAACGCATTGACTGAGGGATTGGAGCAGGAGGCAGGGATTCAGATTTCTGGATCATTGGGACCTCTTTTGGAGCAGGTGTGACCTGCACAAAAATGACGGGTTGCACTTGAATCCCGGGGCACCAATATCCTGGCAGCAAAGTTTGCTAAGGCTACTGGGGAGAGTTTAAACTAGAATTGCTGGGGGGAGGGAACCAAATTGATGTGATGGAGGAGAGGAAGGTTGGCTCACAAATAGAGAGAATTTGGAGACAGTGTGAAAGGGAGGATGCGCAGGTGATAGAGAAGGGAGGCACTCAGTCCGATGGTTTGAGATGTGTCTATTTTAATGCAAGGAGTATGATGAATAGAACGGATGAGCTTAGAGCGTGGATCAGCTCTCGGAGCTATGATGTGGTGGTCATTACAGAGACTTGGATGGTGCAGGGGTAGGAACGGCTGCTTCAAGTGTCAGGATTTAATTGTTTCAGAAAGGACAGGGAGGGAGGCAAAAGAGGTGGGGACCTGTCACTGTTGATCAGAGATAGTGTCACGGCTACAGAAAAGGAGGAAGTCATGGAGGGTTTGTCTAAGGTGTCTCTGTGGGTGGAAGTTAGGAACAGGAAGGGGTCAGTAACTCTACTGGGTGTTTTGTGTAGACCACCCAATGGTAACAGGGACATCGAGGAGCAGATAGGGAGACAGATTCTGGAAAGGAGTTTTAATAACAGGGTTGTTGAGGTGTGAGGTTTTAAATTCCCAAATATTGATTGGCATCTCCCTAGAGTGAGGGGTTTAGATGGGGTGGAATTTGTTAGGTGTGTTCAGGAAGGTTTCTTAACACAATATGTAGATAAGCCTACAAGAGGAGAGGCTGTGCTTGATCTGCTATTGGGAAATGAACCTGGCCTGGTGTCAGGTATCTCAGTGGGAGAGCATTTTGGAGATAGTGATCACAGTTCTATCTCTTTTACCATAGCATTAGAGAGGGATAGGATCAGGCAAGCTTGGGAAACCTTTAATTAGAGTAAGGGAAACTATGAGCCTATAAGGCTGGAACTTGTAAGCATAAATTGGAAACAGATGCGCTCAGGGAAACATACTGAAGAAATGTAGAAAATGTTCAGGGGATATTTGCGTGGGGTTCTGAGTTTGTACGTTCCAATGAGACATGGAAAGGATGGTAGGGTACAAGATCCATGGTGCACAAAGGCCGTTGTAAATCTAGTCAAGAAGAAAAGAAGAGCTTATGAAAGGTTCAAAAAACGAGGTAATGACATGAATCTGGAAGATTATAAGGCTCGCAGGAAGGAGCTTAAGAGTGAAATCAGGAGAGCTGAAGGGACTATGAGAAGGGCTTGGCAGACAGGATTAAGGAAAACCCCAAAGCATTCTGCAAGTATGTGAAGAGCAAGAGGACAAGATGTGAAAGAATAAGACCAAACAAGTGTGACAATGGAAAAGTGCGTATGGAACCAGAGGAAATAGCGGAGGTATTTAATGAATCATTTGCTTCAGCATTCATGACGGAAAAGGATCTTGGCGATTGTAGGGATGAATTGCAGTGGACTGAAAAACTTGAAAATGTAGTTATTAAGAAAGAGGATGTGGTGGAGCTTTTGGAAAGCATCAATTTGGATAAGTCACCGTGACTGGAAGAGATGTACACCAGGCTACTGTGGGAAGCGAGGGAGGGGATTGCTGAGCCTCTGGCAATGATCTTTGCATCATCAATGAGGATGTGAGAGGTTCCGGAGGATTGGAGGGTTGGGAATGTTGTTCACTTATTCAAGAAAGTGAGTAGGGATAGCCCAGGAAATTATAGGCTAGTGAGTCTTACTTCAGTGGTTGGTAAGTTGATGGAGAAGATCCTGAGAGGTAGGGAGAGGCAAAATATGATTAGGAATAGACAGCAAGGCTTTGTGAAAGGCAGGTCGTGCCTTACGAGCCTGACTGATTTTTTTGAGGATGTGACTAAACACATTGATGGAGGTAGAGCAGTAGATGTAGTGTATATGGATTTCAGCAAGGCATTTGATAAGGTACCCCATGCAAGGCTTATTGAGAAAGTAAGGAGGCCTGGGATCCAAGGGGACATCGCTTTGTGGATCCGGAACTGACTTGCCCACAGAAGACAAAGAGAGGTTGTAGATGGGTCATATTCTGCATGGAGGCCGGTGACCAGTGGAGTGCCTCAGGGATCTGTTCTGGGACCCCAAGTCTTTGTGATTTTTATAAATGACCTGGATGAGGAAGTGGAGGGATGGATAAGTAAATTTGATGATGACACAAAGGTTGGGGGTGTTGTGGATAGTGTGGAGGGTTGTCCAAGGTTACAACGGGACATTGACAGGATGCAAAACTGGGCTGAGAAGTGGCAAATGGAGTTCAACCCAAATAAGTGTGAAGTGGTTCACTTTGGTAGGTCAAATATGATGGCAGAATATAGTATTATTGGTAAGTCTTGGCAGTGTGGATGATCAGAGGGATCTTGGGGTCTGAGTACATAGGACACTCAAAGCTGCTATGCAGGTTGACTCTGTAATTAAGACGGCGTACAGTGTAATGGCCTTCAGCAGAAGTGGGATTGAGTTTAAGAGTTGAGAGGTAATGTTTAAGAGTTGAGAGGTTATGAAGGGGATAGATCGAGTTGACGTGGATAGGCTTTTTCCGTTGAGAGTAGGGGAGATTCAAACAAGAGGACATGATCTGAGAGTTAGGCGGCAAAGGTTTAAGGGTAACACGAGGGGGAATTTCTTTACTCAGAGAGTGGTGGCTGTGAATGAGCTTCCAGTAGAAGTGGTAGAGGCAGGTTCAGTATTGTAATTTAAAGTAAAATTGGATAGGTAAGTAGACAGGAAAGGAATGGAGGGTTACAGGCTGAGTGGGAGCCAGTGCGAGTAGGTGAGAGTAAGCGTTTGGCATGGACTACAAGGGCCGAGATGTCCTGTTTCCATGCTGTAATTGTTATATGGTTATATGTTGCAGCACTATAGGACCCTGGTCAGACCCTACTTGGAGTACTGTGCTCAATCCTGGTGTCCTCACTATAGGAAGGACGTGGAAACCATTAGAAAGGGTGCAGAGGAGATTTACAAGGATTTTGCCTGGATTGGGGACCAAGCCTTATGAGAATAAGTTGAGTGAACTCAGCCTTTTCTCTTGGAGAGACAGAGGATGAGAGGTGATTTGATAGAGGCGTACAAGATAATGAGAGGCATTGATCATGTGGTTCGTCAGAGGCTTTTCCCCAGGGCTGAAATGGTTAGCACAAGAGGGCATAGTTTTAAAGTGCTTCGAATTAGGTACAGAGGAGATGTCAGGGGTAAGATTTTTTTACGCAGAGATTGGTGAGTGCGTGGAAAGGGCTGCTGGAGGCGGAAACGATAGGGTCTTTTAATTCCAGAATGGCTACATGGAGCTTAGAAATATAGTGGGCTATGGGTAAAACCGAGGTAATTATAAGGTAGTGACATGTTCGGCACAGCTTTGTGGGCCGAAGGGCCTCTATTGTACTGTATGTTTTCTATGTTTCTTTGTTTTTGCTGATCACATTAATGTTCAGTGTCAGACACCCAGTGACTGTAAACACAATCTCCCACAGCCTGGTACTTACCGCAGTTTCTGTATTTTACACTCTGGGTTCCTCAGAGCCGCAGACACCAGTTTCACTCCTGAATCTCCCAGTTTATTCTGCCCAAGTCTAAACACAAACAGACAGATTGATGAACAAAGTGATTCAAACCGTGGGTTTAGCGGAATTTCTCTCGCTCGGATATTTCAGGAAACATTAAAACCTTCAGTAAATCACTGATCGGAGTTCCCATCTCAGTCATTGCCCCTCACTGCCCAGCTCCAGCGTATTCACCAAATGTCGGTAATTTAGTTTGTCGGTGTGACCCTGTAAACTCTCTCATTTCCAGATGGCTAAACAAAATGTTCCTAACAGAAAAGCAGAAATGTCAATGGGACACAGTGAAATAGACCCACCCGAGCTAAAGGGATGGGGAAGAGAGATCCCACAAGAAGAGTGGAGGATGGGAACAGAGAACCCACACGAGAAAGGGTGATGGTGAATAGAGATCCCACAGGAGGAAGGGGATGGGCAAGAGAGATCCCCCAGGAGGAAGTCAGATGGACGAGTGATCCCAAAGGAAGAAGGGTGATGGGGAAGGGATATCCCACAGGAGGAAGTGGGATGGGGAAGAGAGATCCCACAGGTAGAAAGGGGGTAGGGAAGATAAATCCCACCGGAGGAAGGGGGATGGGGATGAGAGATCCCAAAGGAGGAATGGCGAAGGGGAAGAGATAAATCAGCGGAGGTAGGGTATGGGGAACAGATCCCACAGGAGGAAGGGGGATGGGTAAGAAAGATCCAGCAGGAGGAAGGGGGGAAAGAGAGATCCCACAGGTGGAAAGGGGTGGGGAAGAGATAGATTTCTCAAGAGGAAGGAAGATGTGGAAGAGAGATGCCAAAAGAAGAGTAGGGGATGGGAACAGAGGCCCCACACGAGAAAGGGTAATGGTGAATAGAGATCCCGCAGGAGGAAGGCGGATGTGGAAGAGAGATTCCACAGGAGGAAGTCAGATGAACGAGTGATCCCAAAGGAGGAAGGGTGATGGGGAAGAGATATCCCACAGAAGGAAGGGGGTGGATAAGAGAGACCCAACGTGAGGAAGGGGGATGGGGTATCGAGATCCAACAGCTGGAATGGGGATGGGGAAGAGAGATCCCACAGGAGGAAGGGGGATGGGGAAGAGATAGATCCCTCAAGAGGAAGGCAGATGTGAAGAGAAATCCCAAAAGAAGAGTGGTGGATGGGAACATAGGCCCCATACGAGAAAGGGTGATGGTGAATAGAGATCCCGCAGGAGGAAGGCGGATGTGGAAGAGAGATTCCACAGGAGGAAGTCAGATGGACGAGTGATCCCAAAGGAGAAAGGGTGATGGGGATGGGATATCCCACACGAGGAAGGGAGTTTGGGAAGGAGAGTGCATGAAGGGGGAATGGGAGGAGAGATCCCACAGGAAGAAAGGGAGTGGGGAAGATAAATCCCATTGGAAGAAGGGGGATGGGGATGAGATGCCACAGGAGGAAGGGAGATGGGAAAGAGGGATCCCACAGGAGAAAGGGGATGTGGAAGAGAGATCCCACGGGAGGAAGGGGGATGTGGAAGGGAGATCCCACAAGAAGAGTGGGGGGATGGGAACAAATGCTCCACTGGCGAAGGTGGATGGGGAAAGAGATCCCAGACGAAGAAGGCGGATGGGGGAGAGTGATCCCACTGGAGGAAGTGGGATGGGGAAGAGAGATTCCCACAGGATGAACAGAGGTGGAGATGAAAAAAGATCAAGGGAGTGAGGAAGGGGATGTGGGAGAGTCATCCCACAGAAAGAAGGGGGATGAGGAAAAGCCATTCTACAGGAGGAAGGAGCATGAGGAAGAGAGATACAGCAGGAGGAAGTGTGATGGGGTAGAGTGATCCTACGGGAGGAGGGGAGCTGAGAAAGTCAGATGCCACAGGAAGAGGGGAATGGGAGCAGAGACCCATCAGCAGGAAGGGGGATGGGGAAGAGAGATCCCACTGGAGGAAGGGAGATGAGAAAGACAGATGCCACAGGAGGAGGGGAATGGGTACAGAGGCCCATCAGCAGGAAGGGGGACGGTTAACAGGAGGAGGTTGGATGGACGTGCGATCTTAAAGCAGGAAGTGGGATGTCGAAGGCAGATCTCACAGGAGGAAGGGCGATGGGGAATAGGGATCCGACAGGAAGAGGAGGGACGTGGAAGAGAGATCATACAGGAGGAAGGGGTTTGGGGAAGCAGGATCCCACAGGAGAATGTCAGTTGGGGAAGGTACATCGCACAGGAAGAAGGGGGATGGGGAATGGGGATCCCACAGGTGGATTGCTACCCATGCCACGTGCTAGTGAGGCTGGAAAAAGGAAGATAATGCAACTAAATACGTGGCTGAGGGGATGGTGCATGAGGGAGGGGTTCATGTTTCTGGACAATTGGGCTTTCTTCAAGGGGAGGTGGGACCAGTTCGAATTGGACAGTTTGCACCTGAACTGGAGGGGGACTAACATCCTTGCCGGTAGGTTAGCAAGTTCTGCTCCGGGGGTTTTAAACTAGATTGCAGGGGGAGGGGAACCGGAGTGTTAGAGCAGATAGTGAGGTGGAGGAGGATAAGCGTCATGCGAGGACTGCTTGTATAGACAGATATCAATGGTTTGTACGTGACAGAAATGTTCTCAGGTGCATCTATTTCAATGCAAGGAGTTTTGTACGTAAGGCCGATCAGTTTACGTCGTGGATTGGCACACGATGATTTTGATATTTTTGCTATTAGTAAGACTTGGTTGCAGGAGGGGCAAGACTGGCAGCTTCATGTTCCGGGTATCCATTGTTTCAGACGTGATAGGGGGTACGGATGAAAGGGGGGGGAGTGGCATTACCAGTCACCGAGAATATCACAGATGTGCGTAGACGGGTCTGCGCGGAGGGTTCGTCTACAGAGGCCATATGGGTGGAGCTGAGGAACGGGAAAGGTGTGAGCACACTAATAGGGTTGTATTATAGTCAGAGAGAATTGGAGGAGCAAATCTGTAGAGAGTTTGTAGACCAATGTAAGAAACAGAAAGTTGTAATCGTAGGGGATTTTAACTTTACACATATTGACGGGGACGCCCATTCTGAGAAAGGGTTAGATGGCGTGGAGTTTGTCAAACGTGCTCAGAAAAGTTTTCTAAATCAATATCTTGAGGTATCAACGAGAGAGGGTGCAGTACCTGATCTCCTATTATGGAACCAGACAGGTCAGGTGACAGAAGTATGTGTAGGAGAACATTTTGGGTCCAGTGACCATAATGTCATTAGTTTCAAGATAATTATGGATAAGGATAGGACTGGTCCACCAGTTAAGGTCCTGAATTGGAGAAGGGCCAATTTTGTGGAAATGAGAGAGGATCTGGGAAAAGTGGATTGGGTTAAGTTGTTTTCTGGCAGGGATGTGTTCAGTAAGTGGAACGCTTTCAAGGGTAAAATTTTGAGAGTGCAGAGTTTGCATGTTCCTGCCAGGATTAAAGGCAAAGTTAACAGGGATAGGGAACCTTGGTTTTCAAGGGATATTGGCGATCTGGTTAAGTAGGTGTTTAGTAGGTATAGGTAACAAGGGACAAATTAGGTACTTGAAGAGCATAGAGAATGTAAGGGATTACGAAAGAAGGAAATTAGGAAGGCAAAAAGAAGACATGAGGTTGTTTTAGCAGATAATGTGAAGGTAAACCCGAAGGGTTTCTACCAGTATATTAAGAGTACAAGGATAGTAAAGGACATAATTGTTCCACTTGAAGATCAGAGTGGTCGTCTATGTGTGGAGCCTCGCGAGATGGGGGAGATCTTAAAGTTTTTTTGTGTCAGTATTTACTCAGGAAACTGGCATAGCGGATATGGAATTAAGGGAAACAAGCAGGAGTGTCATTGAACGTATAGAGATTAAAGAAGAGGAGCTGCTTGCTGCCTTACAGTGAATAAAGGTAGATAAGTCCCCCGGGGCCTGACATGATATTTTCTTGGACCTTGAGAGAGACTAGTGTAGAAATTGCAGGGGCCTTGGCAGAAATATTTAAAATGTCCTTAGCCACGGGTGCGGTGCTGGAGGATTGGAGGGTAGCTCATGTTGTTCCATTGTTGGAAAAAGGCTCCAAAAGTACACCAGCTAATTACAGGCCAGTGAGCCTGACATCAATAGTAGGTAAATTAGCGGAAGGTGTTCTGAGAGATCGGATATACACAGATTTGGACAGCCAAGGGCTGATTAAAGATAGTCATCATGGCTTTGTTCATGGTAGATCATGTTTAATGAATCCTGTAGTGTTTTTCAAGGAAGTTTCCAAGAATGCATATGAAGGAAAGGCTGTGGATGTTGTCTACATGGACCTTTGTAAGGGCTTTGACAAGGTCCCACATAAGAGGTTAGTTCTAAAGGTCCAGACACTAGGTATCCATGGAGATGTTGTAAACTGGATTTGAATTGGCTGGGTGGGAGAAGACAGAGAGTGGTAGTGGATGATTGCTTCTCAGACAAAGGCCTGTGACTAGTGGTGTGTCTCAGGGATCGGTGCTGGGACCATTGTTTGTTGTCTATATCAAAGATCTAGATGATAATGTGATAAATTGGATCAGCAATTTGCTGATGACACTAAGATGGAGGCGTTTTGGACAGCGAGGAAGGCTTTCAAAGCTTGCAGAGGGATCTGGACCAATTGGAAAAATGGGCCAGAAAATGGCAGATGGAATTTATAACATATGACATATAACCATATACAGCACGGAAACAGGCCATCTCGGCCCTAGTCCATGTCGAATGCTTACTCTCACCTAGTCCCATCTACCTGCACTCAGCCCTTAACCCTCCATTCCATTCCTTTCCTGTCCATATACCTATCCAATTTTTTTTGTAAATGACAAAATCGAAACTGCCTCTACCACTTCTACTGGAAGCTCGTTCCACACAGCTACCATTCTCTGAATAAAGAAGTTCCCCCTCGTGTTACCCCTAAACCTTTGGTCCTTCACTCTCAATTCATTCCCTCTTGTTCTAACCTCCCTTACTCTCAATTGAAAAAAACTATCCACGTCAACTGAGTATCCCCCTCATAATTTTAAATACCTCTATCAAGTCTCTCCTCAACCTTCTACGCTCCAAAGAATAAAGACCTAACTTGTTCAACCTTTCTCCGTAACTTAAGTGCTGAAACCCAGGTAACATTCTAGTAAATCTCCTCTGTACTCTTTCTATTTTGTTGACATCTTTCCTATAATTCGGTGACCAGAACTGTACACAATACTCCAAATGTGGCCTTACCAATGCCTTGTGCAATTTTAACATTACATTCCAACTCCTATACTCAATGTTCTGATTTATAAAGCCAGCATACCAAAAGCTTTCTTCACCACCCTATCCACATGAGATTCCACCTTCAGGGAACTACGCACCATTATTCCTGGGTCACTCAGTTCTACTGCATTCCTCAATGCCCTACCATTTACCATGTATGTCCTATTTGAATTATTCCTACCAAAATATAGCAGCTTACACTTATCAGCATTAAACTCCATCTGCCATCGTTCAGCCCACTCTTCTAACTGGCCTAAATCTTTGAACAACAAGCTTTGAAACCTTCATTATTCACAACGCCACCTATCTTAGTATTATCTGCATACTTACTAATCGAATTTACCATTCCATCACCCAGATCATTAATGCAAACGACAAACTACATTGGACCCAGTACAGATCCCTGAGGCACACCACTAGTCACCACTTTAATGCAGACAAGTGTGAGGTGTTGTATTTTGGAAGGACAAATCAAGGTAGGACATACACAGTAAATGGTAGGGCACTGAGGAGTGCGGAGGAACAAAAGGATCTGGGAGTTCAGATGCATAATTCCCTGAAAGTGACGTCACAGGTAGACAGGGTTGTAAAGAAGGCTTTTGGCATCCTGGAATTCATAAATCAAAGTACTGAGTGTAGGAGTTGGGATGTTATGGTGAGGTTGTATAGGACATTGGTAAGGCCAAATATGGAGTATTGTGTGCAGTTCTGGTCACTGAACTATAGGAAGGATATCACTGGGATTGAAAGAGTGCAGAGAAGATTTACTAGGATGTTGCCGGGTCTTCAGGAGTTGAGTTACAAGGAAAGATTGAACAGGTTAGGACTTTATTCCTTGAAGCCCAGAAGAATGAGGGGAGATTTGATAGAAGGTTACAAAACTCTGAGGGGTATCGACAGGGTAGGTGCGAATGGGCTCTTTCCACATAGATTAGGAGAGATAGATTCCAGGAGGACTTGGCTTCAGGGTGAAAGGGGAAAGGTTTAGGAGGAAATTCATCACTAAGAGAGTGGTGAGAGTGCGGACGAGCTGTCATTTGATGTAAAAAATGCGGACTCACTCTTAAGCTTTAAGAATAAATTGGATAGATGCATGGATAGGAGAGGTCTGGAGGGTTATGGACTGCGTGCAGGTCAATGGGATTAGTGGAATAAAGTTTTGGCACAGAGCAGAAGGGCCGAATGGCTTGTTTTCTGTGCGCTTGTGTTTTATGATTTTATGATTCTATGAAGGGGGATGGGGAGGAGAGTTCACTCAGGTGGAAAGTGGAATTGAAGAGAGCTCCCGCAGAGGAAGGGGCATAGGGAAGAGAAAACTCACAGGGGGAAAGGGGATGGGCAATTGAGATCCCACAGGAGGAAGGGAGATGGGGAAGAGAGATCCCACAGGACGAAAGGGCATGGAGAAGGGAGATCCCACAGGAGGAAGCGGGATTGAGAAGAGAGATCCCACAGGATTCCAAGGTTAAACGGTAATCCTACGAGACGATAGGATGCAGATAATTTTTGTACTTGTGTGTTGGGTCTGAACAGAGGCCCAGAGGAAATGCGCCCTCTCTCTCTGCGTATCTGGTAGTGAGCAAAGTCATACACGGGGAGGGGCAGGTGAGGACAATCTGACAATTGTATTTCTCTCCCTCTGACTGGATCAGTCTGCTGACGGTCTCTTGTCCCTAACCGGGAAGGGAGTGTGAATTTCTGACCCACCTGCTGCAGTCAGTGTCGGTCTGGGTGTCACTGATCTGATGAAGTCTCCAACATCCCTTCACAAGGAACCACAGAACCCTCCCGTCCTTGAGATATTACTGACCGATCCCCTGGGCATTTGTCACAATTCTTCACAATCTGATTTACTAAAGTTTAACCCAAATTCCATTACATTGAAATAACGCAATGGAACAGTTCCACAGTTCAGAGTGAGAGATAAATCAAGTTACCTCAACTCCTGGCACTTGTGCAGCTCGGGTCCCAGACGCTGGATTCCTTCACACTGAATGTGGCAGTCCTCCAGTTTGAGGTGTTTTATTGTATCACAGAGTCCGATGACATGAGACAGGACCGCGCAGTCAATCGGGGTCAGTGTCATTCCACTGAATGAAAGTGTTTCCACAGATCCCAGTGCAGCCTGAGCCAGTCCACGATTCTGAGACTCAAACAGGTAGTGCAATGTGTTCAGGAATCTCCTTTTACCAGCTTTACTCATTGTGTTTCCAATCTGGCGTTTAACCTCCTCCTTCACCCAGTCAATCACCCGGCAGGTTGTTTCATGAGGAAATGGACCCAGAAACTCCTCCAGGCACCGAGCTGTCATTGGGGAGGAAAGACCAGCAACAAAACGGAGAAATACCTCAAATCGCCCATCTGTCATGTTGTGGGTTTCAGTGAGGAGTTTCATAATATCTCTGCCATCTGGGAACAGGAATTGTGTGACTGCAGCTACAAACTCTTGGATAGTGAGGTGTGGGAATGTGTACACCACGCTCCGGGCAGAATCCTCTCTCTCCAAAAGCTCCATCAGGAACCCGGACAGGAACTGGGAAGGCTGCAGATTGTACTTGATCAAATCTCCATCTGTAAACACAATCTTCTTCTCGGACACTCCTCTGAAGGCCATCTGACCAACCCTGAGTAACACATCACGGGGGTTCTCAATCTCACGGGTGTGGGTTTTCAGGATGTTGTAAATATAGTAGGAGTACAGTTGGGTGATGGTCTTGGGAACTCGCTGCGGGTCCCTGACTCTTTGTGTGAAGAAGGGGCCCAGTGCCAGAGCGAGGATCCAGCAGTAGGAGGGGTTGTAGCTCATGGTGTACAGTATCTCGTTCTCCTTCACGTGTTTGAAAACAGCTGCTGCCACCGTCTGATCTTCAAAGTGCCTGAAGAAATATTCCTTCCGTTCCTCACCGACAAATCCCAGGAGTTCAGCCCAGACACTGATCTTAGCCTTTTCCAATAAATGTAACACAGTAGGACGGGTGGTCACTAGCACTGAACACCCTGGGAGCATCTTGCCCTGGATTAAGCTGTACACAATATCAGACACCTTGCATTTGAATTCAGGATCTGAGCATGTGGACCGATGTTCTGTATCTCTCCAACTGTCAGCAAAATCAATTGTGTCATTGAATTCATCCAGACCATCGAATATAAACAGCAATCTCTTTGGGTTCTTCCAGACCTCTCTCAGGATATTCCCAAAGTAAGGATACTGATCCAGAATCAGTTCCTTCAGGTTTATTCTGCAGTTAATGGTGTTTAAATCCCGGAATTTGAAACTGAAGACAAACTGGAATTGTTGGTATATTTTCCCCGTGGCCCAATCATAAACAATCTTTTGTACCATTGTTGTTTTCCCGATCCCCGGGACTCCGGCCACTGCTGCCGAACTCCCAGATTTGGATTTACTCCGGGAAAAGCTGCTCTGGAACAACTGATCAGTCCGGATTTTTTCCAGCTTTCCACGGAGATGTTTCTCTCTCCACTCCTCGTTGTCTCTGCCTCTTACCAGCAGCTCATGTTCCACCAGTGTCCGATCTCGAACAGTAGAAATGACCGTGAGCTCAGCGTATCGATCAACCAGATGGAAAACCTTCACCTTCTCCCTCATCAGGATCGTGTTCACTCTCAGTGTTTCAGTTTGTGCCCGCAGATTCTCCTTGTGTTTCTGTTGAACATCTTCCATGGGAACAGAGAACGTAGTCAAAATATTAAATAGTTCAACGGACAAAGAAATTTCTAAATGCATTCCAATATTCTGTGTTTGAGATTACATGAATTAATTCAATGCTTCCATGGATATTAGGACAGGAAGTACATTTCTGTTCACAGACACTGGAATTAACAGCGATGAATGTCCCAGAAAATGTCCAATTCTCATATTCTGGTACTCATTACTTGTGATGGTGAAGATACCCCTGATATCCTATTCCAATCCTGACTGCACTTCCGTTAAAGCAACATTTCACTATATTTAAAGCATTGCTTGCATCATTAACAGATAATGTTAATGCTGATCTTGTGTGGAAATATGGAGAGCAGGACACTGTGCATTTTGGCAAAGCTGCACACTGGGGAGTCACAGGTGTCCACTGCTCTTGCATCAAAACAGGAGCAGAATATGCGGGAAATACTCAAGTCGGGCAGAGTCTGGGTGAGAATCACAGTGAAATTGCGGATCTATAACCCATCGGAATGGCAAGAAAGAAAATGACTGGTTTTCAATCGCAGTGATGGAGGATTGGTGGAAAGATGAAATCTCCGTTAATGGAAGAAACCACAAGCGTCTGTCTTAGTGATGTACATCGTGTTTGTGGGAGAGGGTGGTGAAGTCTTGGCAAATGCTACTCATCAGTCTTGCTGCGGGGGTGTGGGGTGCTCTCTTATAAGGCCTCCGTCTGTCAGAGTCGGCCATGGATGTCCTGCCCCTGCAAGTCAGGACACTTCGATATGGAGAGGAAACTTGCCGATGTAGCAAGCTCCCTCTCTCTATGCATCTGATGAACACGACGGAACGGTAGAGACTGACACAGCTTGGGACCAGAGGTGTCGCAGGATATGCCAGTCTGCGTTGAACACCATTTAACACTAACTTAGGGGCTCCAGCTCCAGGCTTTTCCTACTGGGTTTACTACCAAACTCTTCCCCATGAGGGGTTATAGTTGCAAGGCAGCGGAGTTTTGAGATCAGAGTTTTCCTGTTCCTGGGTGAGCTGCCAATCACGGCCGATGAGCCCATCTGCCCAAAGCGACTGGCTGTAAGGCACCATTCAGAAGAAATGCTTCCACTGGGCTTAGTGGCTAAACCACACGTGAAGCCCCTAGCTGGACTTCGTTGCCAGAGGCTATTTTACTCGAATGCCAATGGGAGCATTTCATAGTTCGTGGCAGCTCATCCCCACTACCAACCCCCAGTAAAACAATCTTAAGCAACCAAGGGGCGCTGTATTATTGACACATGCACCACAGAAAAATGGAAAACTTTTCTGGATGCGACCCAAATAGATCATTACATCACATCGATGCAATGAGGTCGTACAAGGAAAAATGGAACAGAATAGTTCAGGGAAACAGTGTTTCAGTTGCCGAGAAAATGCAGTGCAGGCAGACAATAAGGTAGAAGGCTAAAGGATCATTGGGAGGTCAGGGTTTTGTTTTTGAAACTATGCTCGTAAACTGTAGAATTCAACACCTAAAACTACAGTACTGTGCACAATCCTGAGGTGTATATTATGACTGGCAACATTTTGTCTTTATTTTCTAGTTGGCACTTTATCCCGTTGTGATGCGGTTTGAGGAGTTGTTGTTGTTGTTGTTGTTGTTGTTGTTGTTGTTGTTGTTGTTGTTGTTGTTATTATTTTCTTAGCCTAAACTGGTAAAACTGGAGGTACGGGCATAGCCAAGCACATTCATGATTGAATTGATAGGATATTTCAGACTATTCTCGTGGTGTATAGTATTGTGGGTTTTTGAAGATTTACACAAGTATTCCCGTGTGGGCCTAATTTATTAATACTATTGTGTAAAGCCTTTGGGATGATACCAGTTATCAATATTACGATTGGGATAATGAATACACTGTTCGTGTTCCATAGTCTTTCAATCTCCCCTTTTAATTCAGCATATTTCTGGTGTTTTTCACTAATTCGTTTCTGTAAGTTGTGTTTGGAATGGCTATATATATTCAAAAAGTTGTTTTTACTTGTTTGTTCTGTAAAATTATATCCAAACGGTTATCATGGATTATCCTATCTGAAATAATGATCAATCGCAATATGAGATGAAGGACTCTAACTGTAAAAGTGGAGCTGGTTTGTACTTATAGTAAGTTATCGTGTTTTTCATCAGTTGTCGTTTAAGCGAGATTTTTGGGAATGTTATCCACCACTTGATACTGCTTGTGCAAGTAATGAGATTCAGTTACACTACAGCAAGATCCTGTAAAGTGTTGGATTGTGTCTGGTTTCTCTTGTAATTCTCAGCATTTATCGTCTTGAACCTATTGGTCTTTTATTCTGTATTATTAATAACTACATGTGTTAACAACCTTGACCTGATTTGTTTCAATGATCTCTTCTGTTTCTGGGAAAAGGTCTCCAACTCTGAGCCAGGCGCTCGACGCTTCCTTGTTGACATCTAGTCGGCTCAGATCATGGGGATGTCTTCCATGGGGAGTCAGACTCTTCCACTGGTTAACATTTTCTACCATTATGATAGTTTATTCATTTTTATGGGTTATGTTTTCATTTCCGTTCAGTGATTTGTACCCTTTATCAGAATTGCATATGCCTGTACGGAGTGCTGAATCCTGCTTGCGTTGATGAAAATATATCCTTAGAGCTAATAGTGGATTTCAGAAAAGGCAAGATGAGGGAACACAACACACGTCCTCATCAAGGGATCTGATGTGGAAAGAGTGAGCAGTTTCAAATTCCTGGCTGTCAATATCTCTGAGTATCTAACCTGGACCAAATATATCCATGCAGCTACAAAGAAGGCACAACAGTGGCTATATTTCATCAGGAGTTTCCAACATCACTCGAATATTTCTACAGGTGTAACTTGGAGAGCATTGTAACTGGCTGCATCACCGTCTGGTTCACGGGGACTACTGTACAAGATGGGAGTAAGGTGAACACTCAACGATTCAGGAACAACTTCTCCTCTGCCATCCAGTTTCTGAATGGACATTGTACCCATAGATAGTGCCTCATTAACCTCTTTTTTTATTTCTATTTTTGCACAACTTATTTAATTTAACATTTCATATAATCACTCAGACATGCATAACTCTATATGCTCAACTTCCAAGCCTGAAGCCATTTTGCTGCTCAGACAGCTCTACTGGACAGGACATGGCCTCGCATGGAGAACTCGTTACAGAAATCAGTACCCTACGGAGAACTCTCCCAAGGTAAGAGAGGTCATGGTGTTCCGCACAAGAGGTACAAGGACCAAATTAAATAGCAGCTCTCTCAGGCAAATATGGAGGTCAACGAGTGGCAGCTGCTGATCCACGGAGAAGAGAAGAATTCTGAGGAACCCAGAAGAGCGACTGCCGAAAAGAAAATGAGATGCAAGAAGGATCCAACTACCCAAGCGCCTGCATCCCAGCTGTCCCGTGTTCAAACTGCTCCCAGGTCCGCAGATCCAGCATTGGCCCTGACAGTCACCAACGACCGTGCCGTCATCCAATACGCGCGCGCGCACACACACACACACACACACACACACACACACACACACACACACACACACACACACACACACACACACACCACACACACACACACACACACACACACACACACACACACACACACACACACACACACACACACACACACACACACAATGCTTCCTGGTCATTAATGCTTAATGGAACCCTGGAATGTCCATTCCCTCAAATCCTTTTGTTCCCCAGATCTGGAGTACCTGGTGCTGCTGTGTAAACCTTTCTGTCTGCTGAGGGAGTCACGGCTCTTATTATCACAGCTCTGTAATCACAACTTCCTCAGCTGTGTGTTATTATCACAGAGGGGGGATGTTCTCCACCACACATCGGTCAGGACTGCCCAAACCACAAAATTTGGATCAACAGTTCCGTGTGAATAGCACTTGCCACGTGACCGACACCTTACAATGCTGGTGATCAGCAGGAGCTCAAGGAATTCAGCTCCGATCTGTGCAAAGTCATCCCAGACAGTGAAACGACAATACCGAGACAGGATTCAGGCACAACTCTCCACCAACAACACACACACCTTATGGCAAGGTCTGCACACCATCGCGGACTTCAAAGCTAAGCACAGTGGTGCTGCCAACATTGCCATCTCTCTCCCCGATGAGCTGAATCTGTTTTACACTTCGTTCAATATCGCCAACACTGAACCCCCGAGGAGAGCTGCCGATGCGACATGCACATTGGTCATCTCTGAGTCTGGAGTACGCAGGTGTTTCCAACGAGTGGACAGTCGCAAGGCTCGGGACCGGACGGCATCCCAGGCCGTGTGCTTGGGATTTGCACGGCACAACTGGCAGGTGTGCTTACGGATACTTTTAATCTCTCCCTCTCCAGGTTTAGAGTGCCCTCCTGCTTCAAATCGTCTACCATTGTTCCTGTACCTAAAACGACTAAGGCAACATGCCTGAACGTCTGGTGTTCTGTCGCACTCACCTCAATAATAAGCAAATGTTCTGAGAGGCTGTTCATGGACGACATCTGTAGCACGCTGTCACCCACACTGGGCCCCCTACAATTCAACTACCGACACAACCGATCGACAGATGACACAATAGTCACTGCTCTGCACACTGTCTTTAAACCTCTGGAGAAGAGGGTGCTTATGTCAGAATGCTGTTCTTGGACTAGAGTTGAGCATTCGACACCATCATTTCCCTCCAGGCTCGACATGAAACTCAAGAGACCTCGGCCTTGACCCTGCTTTGTGCAGCTGGATCGTGGAGTTCCTGTCATATCACCGGCAGGTCGTAAGAGGGGTCTACCTCACCTCTGCCCCTCTGACACTCAACACAGGTGCCCATCAGGGCTATGTCCTGTTCCCTCCTTTACTCTCTATATACCAATGACTGTGTTACCACCCACAGCTCCAATCTGCTAATTAAGTTTGTTGATGATACTACATTGATTGGCCAAATCTCAATTAAAAACGAGGTAGCCTGCATAGAAGAAGTCATCACCCTGACACAGTGGTGTCAAGAAAACAACTTCTCCCTCAATGTCATAAAAACAAAGGAGCTGGTTGCAATGTCGCAAAGACAAGAGGAATGGAGAGAGGATAACCCCCATTGACACCAATGGATCTGGGGTTGAGAGGGTGAACAGCTTTAAGTTCCTCGGCATCCACATCACTGAGGACCTCACGTGGTCTGTACACACCAGCTGTGTGGTGAAAAAAGGCACAACATCTCCACTTTCACCTCAGATGGTTGAGGACATTTAGTATAGGCCCCCAAATGCTAAAGATTTACTACAGGGACACAATTGGGAGCATCCTGACTAGCTGCATCATGCCCTGGTATGGAAACTGTACCTCCCTTAATTGCAGGACTCTGCAGAGAGTGCTGCGGACAGCCCAGTGCATCTCTAGATGTGAATTTCCTACTATTCAGAACGTTACAGACACGGGGTAAAAAGGGCCCAAAGGATCATCCTGGACCCAAGTCTCACAAAACACAAACTGTTCCATCTGCTACCATCTGGGAAACTGTACCGCAGCATAAAAGCCAGGACCAGCAGGCTCCGGGACAGGTTCTTCCACCAGGCCATCAGACTCATTAATTCAAGCTGATACAATTCTACTTCTACAATTGTATACATATACTACATTTGTGCTGCTGGCGCAGAAAAACACTTTTCACAACTTATCTCCGTGATATTAACCCTGATCCTGAAAATTTTTTTCTTACTGTTGTGCCGTTTGTTTTAGATCTGTTATTCATTATATTCATACTGTCCTCGTTCATATCAATCTAAGTGCGCACCAGTGCACATGGTCTTTTCTAGAAATTGTTATTTAAGTTCTTAGTTTTCTTTGCATATTTTCCAGATCCATTTCATACCAGAAGAATACGTCAATATGGGCATAGGGAGAGTTTAGTACCTTTGTTATATTTTTACTGTTCAGCTCTGTTTGGCAGATTTCCTTCAGCCTTGATATAAATTCACCTTTCCTTCAGACTCGCAGTAAATTCAACGTTTCCTCGGCCTTGAAGTAAATTTTGTTGAAAGATTTTCCTTCATCACACGATGACCTATTTTCTTTGCTTATTGATATTCTAAATATATGTTTCATATTCATCCATCAGTTGCCTTGAATCCTGATGCTCTGTTTGATATTCTACCGGCTCTATTGCACCTCTCTTTATGTTTCATGTTCTGTACTTTTCTAGCTTAAATTTCATGTTTACATCTTTGGAGATTAATTCCATTATTTGAATTATTTGTTTTAGTTTTACTGATGCAAGAGTAAATAATTTCAAAACATCAATGTACAGCTGTGTCAAGGTATAATTCGATTTTCTTTTCTGATTTGAAACGTGAGGTTTGTCCGTTTCTGAAAATTATGAGCGGGTTTAAAGCCAGGCAAAACCATTGTGGGCTTTGTGAGTCACACTGAAAAATCCCTACATTTATTTTTATAACGGTGGTTGTTCCTTTGTGGTTGTTAATAAGGTGATTCTTGTACGCCAATGTTTTATTAGAAGTTGTAATTTCACAAGTATTGGATGAATCTTATATATATTTGGAACTTCTCTTAACCCTGTGAGGGAGGGAATCAAATGTCTTTGATACAATATAACATTGAAATATTTCTGCTTTCCTGAGGGTTTGATATAGAATTACATAATCTATTATCAGTTGTTCCTTAAATCCGTTCATACCCTAATGGTATTCTTTCTGCTCTTCTGTAAGTATTGTGGTTTTCTAAATGAGTGGTTATTATTTATGAGATCCACAATGTTACAAATTTATATATAAAATTGCCTTATTATTATCAGCCAGTAATATAATAATAGGTGACCAATCAATAGTCTTATAAATGCAGAATTAAAGCTGGCGATACATACCTTCAGTTTTTTTTATATTTTCTGCTGCATGGGAGTATGAAAGGGAGAATGTTTGAGGGTTCATCAGCAAGGTTTTGGGTGGGGTTTGCGTCTGACTAACTTGATTGAGTTCCTCCAGGAGGTGACAAAGGTGGTGGATGAAGTTACAGATGGATATTGTCTACTTGGATATTGGTCGAGTCTTTGACAAGATCCCACATGGGAGACTCATACAGGATATTAACATGCTTGGGAACTGTGGGGAATTGTTCTGGCTGATGGGGACCCACATTGCGAGAAATTGCTTTCGCTGGTGTGTGGTGAATCTGAAATTATTGTCATAGGCAGCTGAGGAAGACAAGTCAATGGGTATACTAAAATGCAGGTCTATGTTCCTGATTCGGAAGAGCGTCAACATTTACAGAAGGCAGGATAATAGGGTTGAAAGGAATTGCGGAGTAAATTCGCAGAGCCAAATAGCTTAATTCTCTTCCTAATTCTGATGGTTTTAAGGACCATCTGGAGATTTGTATTCATTTCCGATGGTCCAGCTCTGGGAAGGATTGGAGAGGGTACAGAACAGGTTCATCAGGATGCTGCCTGGATTCGGTGGCATGTGAGACAAGCAGAGGTTTAATAAACTTGGTTTGTTTACTCTGGAGTTAGAATAGAGATCTGACTGAAGTTTATAAGATAAGGTCTGGGTAGAGAGCCTGCATTTTGCTTTCAACTTAGCTCATACTCATACCAGAGGGCATTTGGTTACGGTGAGATGGGGTAAATTTACAGCATGTTTGGGTCGTTTTTTCACAGGGTGGTAGATGCCTGGAATTTACAGCTTGGGTCGTGTTGGAGGCAACTGTGTTAAAGATGCTCCAAGATATACCTGAATGTGCAGGAAATGTGAGGTTATTGTCAATAACACGAGAGAGGATATCAAAGATTTGTTTTTCTTTCCCAGATATATAAAGAGTGGAAAAAAAGGGAGAGGGTTGATATCGGACCGCTGGAAAATGATATTGTAGATTTAGTAACGGGTGAGAAGGACATTCTAGACAAACTCTGTGGAAGTCACTAGATAGATAGATAGATAGATAGATAGATAGATAGATAGATAGATAGATAGATAGATAGATAGATAGATAGATAGATACTTTATTCATCCCCATGGGGAAATTCAACATTTTTTCCAATGTCCCATACACTTATTGTAGCAAAAACTAATTACATACAATACTTAACTCAGTAAAAGTATGATATGCATCTAAAATCACCCTCTCAAAAAGCATTAATAATAGCTTTTAAAAAGTTCTTAAGTAGTTTACTTAAATACATTAACACTAGCAGAATTCCAAAATGTAAAGGGCATCCGCGGACAGAATTGAGTGTAGCTGCAATTATGAAGGGGAAGGTTGCTTCTGTATCTGAAAGGTCTGAAGATAGAAAAGTCACCTGGACTGGGACATACAGTGTATCAGGAGCCTGTCTGGGGTGTCTGGGGATTCCCAGAGTATTAGAAACTGGAGTCAAGGGTTCAGCACACCCAACAGATGGATTAACACATTAACAGCTGGAACAGCTGGAAAAATACATTTTAGAATATTCAGGCTGCAAAAAGAGATGATCTGAATTTTAACCTGAAACCAGACTCAAGCGAATGATTAATGGTGAATTTTCATTTCCAGATTCTGCCAAGTCACAGTATAACATTTGAGATGTGGTTTGAACGGTGCATTTCGTCACTCACCTATCAGATGAGAGGGCAACTCAGATAACCCTTGGGCAATGTCTATGTATTCCAGTGGATCAGGACCTGTTTAAGTCAAAATAATGTCCATGAAAACAGAGCAAAAATAACTAAAATGTTTACCAATATGTCTTTGTGTTCAGTGCATGTTTTTAACGTACCGAGTTCCTTTATTTCCCTCAGAATTCTGTCCAACTTGGGTAACTCAGTCCTCCACATCACAAAGGATTCCCACATCGCCCTCCGGGCCTGGGAGCCTTTGCCCATCACCAAACTGAGGAAGAGTCTGGAACTCTCTGTCCGGTTTCCCTTCTCTGTCAGCTCAGTGACTTTCTACAAAAGGAAACAATGAATTTATTGTGCAGCAGACAGACAGGTATGGAGAATGTACAGGATAATATCTGTTCATGGCCCCAGTAGCTTCAGAACAGATGCAGTCACTGGGCTGCTGCCTCATCCTCCCTGGGTTCAGTCATTAACAGAGAAACAGTAACTGAAGGAAATTCTAAATCAATAGTGCGTAAGAATAAGGATTCACTGACACCCTGCAGTAGATGCAATGTGATTAATAAACTGGTTCATCAATGTGCAACATTACATCAAAAAGATGTGACAACAAGAACGGAAGAGAGGGGAGGGCGAGAGAGCAAAAAAAAGTGGATGGTGGGCATCACTGAATCGTGGCTGAAAGAAGATCATATTTGGGTGCTTACTTCCAAGGATAAATATTTAATCGAAAGGATAAGCAGGTGGGTGAAAGGGTTGGGTTGACTCTGTTGTCATTAAAAATGAAAGGTCTTGAGAAACAAGTGATATCTGATTGAACGCTGTAGATGTTAAGTAACTGCATACGAAAAATGACCCTGATGGAAATTATATACAAGCCCCTTAACAATAACCAGGATGTGGGCTACAAATTCCAGTGGGAAAGAGAAGAGGCATGTAAAAAGGTCAATGCTAAAATAGTCAATGGGGAATTTCAATATACAGGTAGCTTTGGAAAATCAGGTCATTGCTGAATCCCATATGAGGGAATTTATAGAATGCCTTTGAGATGGTTTTTTGAGAGATGCTTATGGTTGATCCCACTACAAGAAAGGTGGATCTGAATCCTGTGCTGCGTATTGCACCAGGTTTGATTAGGGAGCTTAAGGAAAATAAACCCTTAAGAGGCAGTGATCATCAAATAACAGAACTCACACTGCAGTTTGAGAGGGAGAAGGTAAAGTTAGATGTACCTGTATTACTGTGGAATAAAGGAATTACAGAGGCACGAGAGAGGAACTGGGCAAAAATAAATTCAAAAATGACTAACAGGGACCATAGCTGAGCAGGAATGGCTGAAGCTTCTCGGAGCAATTCAGAAGGCGCAGAACAAATGATCACAAAGATGAAGAATTATTCTAAAGGGAGGATGATCAGCCGTGGCTGACGAGGTAGTCAAAGCAGCACAAAAGCAAAGCGGAGGGCTCAGAATATTACAAAATGTAGAAAAAAGCTGGAGGACTGGGATGTTTATACAAACCAACAGAAGACCATTAAAAAGCCGTAAGTAGAAAAAGTATGAAATATGAAGGTAGGCTAGCGAATAATGTAAAATAGCTTAACAAAACAAAGGTCTGTCCGATATATGAAGAGGGAAAGAGAGGAAAGTGGATATTGGGCTGCTGGAAAATAACAGTGGAGAGGTACTCTCAGGGGACAAGGAAATGGCGGAGGGTATTAGTCAGTATATTGCGTCAGTCTTCACTGTAAAAATCACTAGAAGGTGCCAGGTATTTGAGAATGTCAGGTGGCAGGAGTGAGTGTATTTGCAATTATTAAGGAGAAGGCGCTCGGGAAACTGAAAGTTCTGAAGATAGATGAGTCCAGACCAACTGCACCCGATTGCTTCTGAAAGAGGAGGCTGAAGATATTGTGGAGACGTTAGTAATGATCGCTCAAGAATCAATAGATTTTGGAATGGTTCCGGAGGACCCACCACTTTAAATTATAGACCATTTAGTCTGATCAGCGTTTGGGAAGATGTCAGCAGTCGATAACTAAGGATAAGGTTTCGGGGTATTTGGACGCACATGATAAAAAAAAGGCCAAAGTCCATGGAAGGGATCTTGCCTGATAGAATTTTTTGAGAGAACAGCATGCTGGGTCCACAACAGAGAGTCAGAGCAAGTTGTTTACTTGGACATCCCAAGGACCTTTGACCAGGTGTCCCACATGACGCCATTTCACAAGACCAGGGCCGACAGTAGGACAAGAAAGATACTAGCATGGATAGAGGATCCATGTTTTTCTCCAGACAGATTTTGCTGACTGTCAGGAAGCAAAGAACGGGAACAAATAGGGCTTTTTCTTGTTGGATGTTGGTGACCAGTGGTGTTCTGCAGTGGTTGGTTTTGGGACAGTTTCTTTTTCCGTTATGTCAATGATTTGAAGGCTATATAGCCAAGATTGTGTACGTTATGAAGATATAGTGAGAAGAGGAAGCGTTGAGGAAGCAAGGATTTCAAGGGAGGACATAGACCGTTGAATAAAAGGACACATCAGTGGCATCTGGCATGTAGTATAGGGAGGTACATGGCCATACACTTTGGCAGAAATAATGAAGGCATAGACTGTTTTTTAAACTGGGGGAAAATTCAGAAATCAGAGTTGTAAAGAGTCTCTGGAGACCAAGTGCAGGATTCTTTGCAGTCTGAGTCGGAGTTAGGAAAGGCAAAAACAATGTTAGCATTCATTTCGAGAGGATTGGAATATAAGAACAAGCACTGGCTAGACCGCACTTGCATAATGTGAACGGTTTTAGTCCCCTGATCAGAGAAATTATGTGATGGCATTGTGGAAAGTCCAGAGAGGAATCTAAGCTAACAGAACCAGTGATATTAAACCTGATTTTGATGAGAATGATTCCTGGATGCGCCTGTACTGGCTGGAGTGTGGAAGGATGAGGGGAATCTAATTGTAACCTGTGGAATATCGAAAGGCATTGAGAAGACGTGGAGATGATGCTTCAAAGTGGGGGAGTCTACAACCAGACGGAACAGCCTCGGAATAGAGGGACGTCCATTTAGAACAGAGATGAGGAGATTCTTTAGCCGAGGAGTAGTGAATCTGTCGAGTTGGTTGGCACTAACTGCTGCGGAGACCAGGTCATTTATTATATTTAAAACAGAGGTTGGTTCCTTCTTGATTAATCAGGTCAGCAAGTTTCACTGGGAGAAGGCAGGAGAATGGAGTTGAGAGGGATAGTAAATCACCCATGATGTAATGGCGGAATAGGATCGATGGGCCTAATGGCCTATTTGTGTTCCGATGCTTTATGCTATTATGATGTGTAAAGACAACAGAACATTAAGTAATGTCAGTGCGGCCGTCTTATAATGGAGATCGTTACTGCCTGGCACTCGTGCTGTAAAATGGTGATCACTTCCTGAATGCAGGCATGGGCTTCCTCATTTACTGAGGAATAATGAATTAAACATTCAACCGTCTTCAAGCAACATCTCTCTCTCTCTCCCTCTCTCTCTCTCTGGCTATCCGTCCCATAGGGTGATGATGGTTCCTTTCAGTCAGTTAGTGGGGTGGTACCCCACTCCTCAGAAAGGAACCGTGTGCGTGAGTGGATTTTAGGTGAGTAGGGCGTCGCACCGGTCCAGATCCACCCTCTCGACATCCCCTCCCGGATCCAGCAGCCAGGTTGGGTCCAGGATGGCTGGGGGAAGTTCTGTTGCAGTCAATGGCCAGACTAAGCTCGATGCAAGGGATGCCCCTTCCGCTCTTCTTTGCTAGATGGCCGTTGACCCTACCAGAGGGGTCATCCGCCCTTTGACAGGTCTTGTTTTTCGTCCTGCAGGATGTCTAGCCACCCTCCTCACCAGGCCAGTCTGGTGGGGGAGCTGGTTTAGTCACCAACCATCCGACCATGCGACAGGTAGTACTGGGTTACATGGTACCGGCAGCACTCATACGAGTGGTCTGACCAGAACATACACCGATGATGGAATTAAGGTAATCGAGGATGCAACTGAACATGGATGGGCTTAGGACATTGCTCTGAGAAACAAGAGGAATGGTGTCCTGGGTTTGAATGATTGATCTCCCAGAACAGTTACCAGTAAGGAATTGGAAAGGTTTGCCATAACACGAATATTGGACAACAATTATGGAATAAATCAGCATAATTCCCTGATGGTCCACTGCACTGTAAAATAATCCCTCAGTTTCACTGCTACCAGGTCTGATGAGTTACAGTTGTGAAAGAGATTTAACAAGAGATTTAAGAGAACGATGAGTCAGCTGACAGAGAGGAAGTGCAGCAGCTAATGGACTGGTGCAGAGCCAACAACCTGTCTCTGAAGGTGAACAGAACAAAAGAGATGGTTGTTGACTTCAGGAGGGCACAGAGCAACCACTCCTCGCTGAACATCGACGGCTCCTCGGTAGAGATCGTTAAGAGCACCAGATTTCTTGGGGTTCACCTGGCCGAGAATCTCACCTGGTCCCTCCAGCTCCATAGCAAAGAAAGCCCCGCAGCGAATCTACTTTCTGCGAAGGCTGAGGGAAGTCCATCTCCCACCTCCCATCCTCATCACATTCTGCAGGGATTGTATTGAGAGCTTCCTGAGCAGCTGCATCACTGACTGGTTCGGAAATTGCACCATCTTGGATCGCAAGACCCTGCAGCGGATAGTGAGGTCAGCAGAGAAGATCATCGGTGTCTCTCTTCCCGCCATTACGGACCTTTACACTACATGCTGCATCAGTAAAGCAAACAGCATTATAAAGGACCCCACGCACCCCTCATACAATCTCTTCTCTCTCCTGACGTCTGGGAAAAGGCACCGAAGCATTCGGGCTCTCATGACCAGACTATGTCACCGTTTCTCTCCCCGAGCCATCAGACTCCTCAGTACCCAGAGCCTGGACTGACACTAACTTACTCTACTGTGCCTATTGTCTGTTTATTATTTATTGTACTGGCTTGCACTGTTTTGTGCACTTTACGCTGTCCTGGGTAGGTCTGTAGTCTAGTGTAGTTTTTTTTTCCTGTGTTGTTTTTTACGTAGTTCAATGTAATTTTTGTACTGTTTTATGTGGCACCATGGTCCTGAAAAAAGATGTCTCGTTTTTACAGTGTACTGTACCAGCAGTTATGGTCGAAAACAAAGTGACTTGATTTGACTTAATGGTTTTCCAGTGAAGCCGATGTCTTCAGGTGATGATTTTATAGATGGACATACATATTTTCAAATTACTTCTCTTACCTTTGGGTAATGCCTGTCTGATTCATTACAGACAGCGCCAATGAATCCCAACGAGAACAGAGTCACTCACGGGTATAACGCACTTGATTTTCTAATACCACTCATGGCTGAGTTGGTTAGTTATAGGACAATACAATCACTGTTTCTGAGCTCCAAGGAGAGGGACCTGAAATGGTGTGTCCCTGTCTCTCATTAGTTAGATATTCAGCAAGTTATCAGATTTCTTTTTCATTTTGCCCCTTCTCTTTCAGGACAACCTGTTGATTTCTGAGATCATGAGATATCAGCCAGTCAGCAGATTTATGTTTTGTGCTTTCTTCTTCCCTTTTAGGTCAAAATATTGACTTTTGTGGTCATGAGATAGCAGCTTTGTGCGTGATCTTTCACGCTTAACATATCATAGAGATTTTCGAGGAAGTTGCCAGGAAATTTGCTGTGGCCAAGGTTGTGGACATTGTCTACATGGACTTCAGCACGGTATTTGACAAGGTCCCTCATAGCAGGTCGGTCAAGAAGTTTCAGTTGCTCAGCATCCGAGATGAGGTAGTAAACTGGATTAGACACTGGCTTTTTGGAGGAATACAGAGCGTGACTATAGACTGTTGCATTTCTGATTGGCGCCTGTAGCTCGTGCAGTGTCACGGGGATCGGTGCCGTGCTTGTTGTTGTTTGTCATCTATATCAATGATCTGGATGAAATTATGGTTAACAGAATCATCAAATTTGCGGATGACACCAACATTGGGAAGGTACAGTGGACAAAGAGGAAGACTACAAGAGCTTACAGTGAGATCTAGACAAAATGAAGAATGGGGTTAAAAGGGGCAGATGCAATATAATACAGACAAATTGCACTTTGGAAGGACCAAGCAGGATAGATATTACACAGCGACCGGTACGGCACTGAAAAGTGTGGTAGAACAGAGTGATCTGGGAATAAAGGTCCATAAGTCATTGAAAGTGACGGCATATGTGCTCAAGTTGCTGATCTGAAATAAAGTTTCTTAGCATATTAACCTTCGTAAATGAAAATATTATGTACAGTAGATTGTATATGATGTTGAATAAGAGGTTGCTGAGGCCTAATTTGGATATTATGTGCAGTTCTGCTCACCTACCTACAGGGCAGATCGAAATAAGTTTGAAAGAGTACACACAAAAAAAAAACAAGGATGTTGTCGGGATTAGAAGAAAAGAGTGACCGGGTTAGGACTTTATTCATTGGAACGTGGGAGATTGAGGGGTGATTTCAGAGAAGTTTACACAATTACAACGAGAAGGACAACGAGATCTAGATCTAGGTGCTCTTGTACATCAGTCAATGAAAGCAAGCATGCAGGTACAACAGGCAGTGAAGAAAGCTAATGGCACGCTGGCCTTTATAACAGGTGGAATTGAGTATAGGAGTAAAGAGGTCCTTCTGCAGCTGTACAGGTTCCTGGTGAGACCACACCTGGAGTATTGTGTGCAGTTTTGGTCTCCAAATTTGAGGAAGGACATTCTTGCTATTGAGGGAGTGCAGCGTAGGTTCACAAGGTTAATTCCCGGAATGGCGGGACTGTCATATGTTGAAAGATTGGAGCGACTGAGCTTGTATACACTGGAATTTAGAAGGATGAGAAGGGATCTGATTGAAACATATAAGATTATTAAGGGATTGGACACGCTGGAGGTAGGAAGCATGTTCCCGCTTATGGGTGAGTCCAGAACTAGAGGCCATAGTTTAAGAATAAGGGGTAGGTCATTTAGAACTGAGATGCGGAAAACCTTTTTCACCCAGAGAGTGGTGGATATGTGGAATGCTCTGTACCAGAAGGCAGTGGAGGCCAAGTCTCTGGATGCATTCAAGAGAGAGTTAGATAGAGCTCTTATAGATAGCGGGCTCAAGGGATATGGGCAGAGGGCAGGAACGGGGTTCTGATTTTGTATACTCAGCCATGATCACAGTGAATGGCGGTGCTGGCTAGAATGGCCGAATAGCCTACTCCTGCACCTATTGTCTATTGTCGATACATGAGGTACAGGCAGGATAAATGCAGCAACATTTTCTACTGAAGTAAAGAGGTACTAGAACAAGAGGTTATCAGTAAAGGGTGAAAGGTGAAAAGTTCAGGGGGTACAAAGGTGAAACTTGTTGACTCAGAGGGTGCTAAGAGTGTGAAACTAGCTAGCAGCGCAGGCAGTACAAGCGGTTAAGAGAAGTCTGGAGAGATCCATGAATGATAAGGGTATAGAGCACCAGGGCCCGGTGAAGGTTGATGGGAATATGTAGTTAAGTATTCCAGCATGGAAATAGATTGTCCAACAGGCCTGATTCTGTGCTGTACTTTTTTAGGACTATGGCAGATCAGCCATACATTGTTTGGGAACTCACGGAGCCAAGACCAGATGCGGTTAGTAGGTTTCCCTCTGTCAAGTACGGCAGTGAAGCCGGTTGTCTCAGTTTACAATCTGACAGTTCAATATTCATCCTGGATTAGTGAGATGTGATGAATCTGCCCAACGGTTCAGACAAGATTTGAAATTGGTTTCAGACTCAATGCCTGTTCAAGGTCCAGATACGCAGCCACTGCTCTGATATCACACTGATAAATGCAGCATGTGTGAGAGAAAAGAAGCTGAGGCTGAACCTATAGTTCCCAGTGCTCCCCAATTAAACAGCTGAAACCAGATCTGCTGGAGACAAGTCAGAGATCAAAGTCTCCATTGCCATGTAGAATGCCAAGAACGTGAAGATTAATTTTGGTCACCATACACTATACAGTTCTGTGACAATACACACACTACACTCACCTCATTCTCTTCTCTACTGAAATGTCCTTCGTTTGTCAACATCCAACCGAGTCTTTCAACCTTTTCTTCAATTGCTTGTTGGAGTCTGTCCCTGTAGAACTTTGTCAGTTGGTACAGTCGATACTCCTCCCCCTCTGCCAGGAGGTCAGAGATTGTAAACTCTGACTCTGTGAATATAAAAAGGAAAATACAGGTTTGAACTCAGATATCACTCGTCTCCACCGCTCTCACCCAACTCAACAAAAAAAACATGACTTGAACCTGCTCACAGACACAGAAACGGTTTAATTCCCCATCTCCAACACTGGCCTTAAAACCGAACCAACAATGTTCTAGCCATGACTTTAATAAAGGACCATATTTAATGCAAACCAGTCCATCCCCCATGCGGCCCACTCACCTATTTCAATTTTGGGTTGGCAATAAATGCTGGGACTGTCGGTAATATTCCCTTCCCAGAGATACTCTCTCCATTCTGGCAAACACATTTCCCTTAGTGCACATCGTGGAAATCCTCAGAGCAGGTAGTACATTTCCTGTAGTGGGATAACGGCTGCCCCACTACACCACATGTACCACACCCACACATTCCCCCTCTCTCTGACCAACCCTCCAACAAGGAATCGCATTTACCCTCCTCCCTGCCACATTCTGCAAACACATCACCCTCATATTTCACTCACCTGCTCCTTGTTGGGGACTTGACAATTCCGTGTTTAATGAGCTTCCGAGCTGACAGGCAGTCGCCTCACTTGTGCTGGTTCCAGGGTCCTGATCGGTGTCTCTGACGTCACTGTCTCTGAGCTGACAGGCAGTCTCCTCACTTGTGCCGGTTCCAGGGTCCTGATCGGTGTCTCTGGGCTGAATTTTCTCCACTTCCTCTGCGGCCGTACTGCATTCTGGGATATTGCTCTCAATCTGACCCTGTTTTGGTACATTGCTTCCCTTGGCCCGATCATCTTCCCTCGATGATCCGCCTGGTAAAATCCTCTTCAGTACTTTTCCTACTCGTTTCGGTTTCCTACCTGAAATAAATGATGAATTGCAGGTTAAACGATTATGATTTAGATCTGAGCAAAACTGATTCAGACTGCAATTTAGCTGTGACTCTGGCTGACCAGATTTGGAATGGGACTGTGCTGGGTAATGTGAACCGTACATCCTGTTTGGTGACCATCCTGATAAGACGGTGACTGGACATATTCACTCCCATTAAAATAACTTGATAGACACAGTAATGCTGATCACTTAATTTACAGCAGTTGAATGATGACCATGGGATCTTAATGCAACGGTGTCCGGTGATACTGGGAAATGAAATAAAGATATGACGTCAAACTTACCGGCCTGTAATTTCTCGGATTACTTTTAGATACTTTTTTAAACAATGGAACAACATGAGCTATCCTTCAATCCACACCCGTAGATACCGACATTTTAAATTTATCTGCCAGGGCCCCTGCAATTTCAACACTAGTCTCGTTCAAGCTCCGAGGGAACAACCTGTCAGGTCCTGGGGACTTATCTACTCTGATTTTCCTCAAGATAGAAAGCACCTCCTCCTCTTCAATCTGTATAGGTTCCATGACCTCACTACTTGTTTGCCTTATTCCCGTTCACTCCATGCCAGTTTCCTTTGTAAATAGAGATGCAAAAAACATGTTTAAGATCTCCCCCATTTCTTTTGGTTCCATACATAGCCGACCACTCTGAACTTCAAGAGGACCAATTTTATCCCTTACTATCCTTTTGCTCTTAACATACCTGTAGAAACTCTTTGGATTAACCTTCACCTTGACTGCCAAAGCAACCTCTTGTCTTCTTTTAGCCCTCCTGATTTCTTTAAGTATTTTTGTGCAGTTTTTATACTCCTCAAGCATCTTATTTCCTCCATGTTGTCATACATGTCATACATCTCTCTCTTCTTCTTTATCATAGTTCCAATATCCCTTGAGAACCAAGGTCACACCCTTGCCAGAGAACAACCTGTCCCAATCCAAGGTTTTTAGACCCTTTCTCATTTCTTCAAATTTGGCCTTTTCCCAGTTTAGAAACTCAACCCGATGACCAGATCTAACTTTATCCACAATCAAGTTGAAACTAATGGTGTTATGATCACTGGAACCAAAGTGTTCCCCTACACACATTTCCGACACCTGTCCTAACTCATTTCCTATTAGGAGATCTAATATTGCACCCTCCCTAGTTGGTACATCTATATATTGATTTAGAAAACTTTCCTGAACACATTTTACAAACTCTAACCCATCTAGACCTTTAACAGCATGGGAGTCCCAATCAAAGTGTGGAAAATTAAAATCCCCTACAATGACAACTTTCTGTCTCCTGCAGTTGTCTGTTATCTCTCCGCAGATTTACTCCTCCAATTCTCGCTGAATATTGGGTGGTCTATAATACAACCCCATTAATGTGGTCATACCTTTCCTGTTTCTCAGCTGCAACCATATGGCCTCGGTAGACAAGCCCTCGAATCTGTCCTGCCTGAGCACTGCTGTAACATTTTCCCTGACTAGCAATGCTACTTCCCCACCCTTCATTCCTGTGCCCCTACCACATTTGAAATATTGGAACTCTGGAACATTAAGCTGCCAGTCCTGCCCCTCCTGCAGCCAAGTTTCACTAATGGCTATAATGTCGTAATTCCACGTGTCAATCCAGGCCCTCAGCTCGTCAGCGTTCGCCACAATACTCCTTGCATTGAAATAGACACACCTCAGAAGATTATTACCACCACCAAAGAGCCTTTCTGATTTTGCATGAACTTCTAACATTATTTATTTTCACCCCCGCTCCACTGTCTGCTCTGGAGCTCTGGTTCTATAGAATGGACTTGATTAAGCTGGAAAGAGTTTAGTGGAGAATGACCAGTACGTCACTGGACTAGGATGTTGGGTTTTCTATTATATGGTTCGTCTGGGACCATTTGCCCTGGATAATTGGATCTTGAAGGGTGACCTTACACATATACTTAAACATAATCAGGGGCCTAGATAGGGTAGATGGTCATAGTCTTTTTCCCGGGGTAGAGGAGTCTAAGACTCGAGGGCAGAAATTTAAAATGGACCGAAGGGGCATTCGTTTATGTGGCGGGTGATGGGTATAAATTACATGCAGCCAGAAGAGGCAATAAACACAAATAAATTTACAAAGTTCAGAGGATGTGGGCAGGGAAAAGGATAGAAGTCTATAAGGGAAATTTGGGAAAAGCTGTGGGAAAATGGAGCAAGCACAAAAGACATTTGGATCAGCATGAACTAGCTAGGCCGAAGGACCTGTGTCCAGGCTGTTATGTCTGTTTTATTTTCCCCGGAATCAGAGTTGAGCACAATCACAGTGCCTACTGGGGACTGAGACATTTGGTCATTGGCTATACCGGGTTTTCCATCAGAGATCCTGGGAATTTTAAATCCAGGTAGCAGGCCAACTTAATAGGGAAATATTGAGAACTCACATTCACCATTTGTACACAGCGCAGACATGGATTCGGGTATTAAAATACTGAAGCAAACCACATATTAATCCAGAATGAAATGTCATCTGATCTTCAACCATTCCCAATGCTGCCAATGTTCTCGGCTTGGCTACAGAGAACAGATTTCGGAAACTCCCCTCATGTCCTTTCCACAGCAGACAAGAAAACCAAGAGGGAGTTGATAGCTGCCGTTCCAAATCCTGAAATGCTCGTTTATCACACATCTCTGAATTCCTGGAAATGCTCCTACCATCTGGTTCTGAATTTTATAAATGAAATTTGGAGATATCTTACACACCAGGGCCTGTGTCGAGGTGAAACAGAAGCTGACCCAGGACTTTTACATAGCCCACAAGCCCGCTATTACATTCCTGTGTTTCACTCACAGCCATCTGATCAAGGAGTACCTGCTCCTTTCACTCAGGTGAAGCTTTGAAGCTCACTCAGGTGAGTGGAGTGATTCGACCATTACCGGTGTCAGGTCCCTGAGCTGGAACTGTTAGATTGATCAATTACATCAAGGCCGCTTTACCAGTGGGATCAATGATACTGCTTGATGAAAGTTTTCTGTGCCCAGTTAGCATCTGTGTAAGTTTGTTCATCTGTACTAGTGTGTGCCAACAGGACAGAAGTTCAGTTAGAATGATCCCAGTGATCATACCTTTGTCCATTCTGTATCTGACTGACGATGGTTGATTGCCGTCGTCTTGTTTATACTTTGGTCCCGGAGCAGGAAAGTTCCACCTACTGGTGATACCCTGAATTACAAACAAGCAGACAGTGAGTCAGAGAGAATACGATTACAGAATTTGCAAATAACAGTATCGCCATCCCCTGTATCAGAGCATCCGTTGGCTTAGGGACAAAACATTTCCTGTTAACATGAACTCCCACACCATGTCTGTGTCTGTCCAGTGCATCTACTGATAGAGTTACAGAGTAACAGAGCACAGATAGAGACCTTTCAGCCCAATGAGACAATGCTGACTACAGTGCTCACCGAGATGGTCCCAATTTCCTGTGATGGGCCCATTTCCCTACTGGCCTCTTCACTCCATCTACACATCCCAACTGCTTCTGGAATTATACAATTGGGTCTGCCTCATCCACTTCCTCTGGCAATTCCCTCCACATAATCACCAACCTCTACATGAAACCGTTGTTGCTAGTGTTGGTTTTTCAATCGATTTACCACTCCTCTGCCCATTTAGATCCCCTATAAGCTACGATAATCTTCACCGTGAACACCAGCCACTAATTTTGTGCCATCTGCGAACTTACTGGTCAAGCCTTGTACCTTCACATCCAAATGTGTGTAGGATAGTAACTGTTCTGGAACCTGGCGTTGCGTGTCCTCAGGCACCTGTACCTTCTACCTGATGGCAGCAGCGAGAAAAGTGCATTGCATGGGCGGTGAGGATCTTTCATGATGGATGCTGCTTTTCTACGGCAACATTTCATGTAGATAAACTCAATATTTGGGAGACCTTTACCCGTGACATACTGGACCAAATCCAGTACCTTTTGAAGGATTTTCTGCTCAAAGGCATTGGTGTTCCCCGATCCGTAATGCAGCCAATCAGCAGACTTTCCACCACACATCTGCGGAGGTTTGCCAACGTTTTTGATGACATACCGAATCTCCACAGACTCCTGAGGAAGTAGAGGCACTGCCTTACTTTCTTCGCAATTATATTTATATGAAAGGTCCAGGACAGGAACTCTGAGAGTGACACCCAAGAATTTAAAGTTACTGACCCCCTCCAACTCTGATTCTCCAATGAGTACTGGCTCAGGGACCTCGGGCTTCCCTCTCCTGACTGCTACTATCAGTTTTCTGGTCTTATTGATATTGAGTGAGAGGTTGTTTTTATTACACCACTCAGCCAAGTTTTCAGACTCACTCCTGTATGCTTATTCACCTCCCCTTTTGATAGAGTCCACAATAGAGGTATTATCAGCAAACATATATGGTGGTGGAGCTGTACTTTGCCACACAGTCACAGGTGTAAAGCGAGGAGAGCAGGGGGCTAAGTACACATCCCTGTGGTTCTCCTGTGCTGTTGGAAAATGTGGAGGAGATGTTTTTGCCAATCTGAACTGAGTTGGGTCTATAAGTGAGGAAATCCAGGATCCAATTGCACAAGGATGTATTGAGGTCAGGTGTTGGAGTTTGCTGAATAGTTTTGCGGGGATGGTGGTTTTAAAGGTACTCTGATAATTTTTACTTTGAACTTCCTCAGCGTCCCGTACGAGGCAAATGACCTCGAGCTGCAGCTCCAGTTCCTTAACGCATTCTCTGAGGATTTGCTGCTTGGTGCACCTGGTGCAGATGTGGTTATCTGGGAGGCTGGAGATCTCCCAGAATTTCAGTAATTTCTTTTTTTTTTATCTTAAACAATGCACAAACATTGACTGATTTCACAATGCTTATGATGTCCTGAACAGATTTTTGCTGAAATGCAATTCCCTTATTCACTAGTTTTCTCTTCATTCCAATACATCAATGTTCACAACATCCATCCCCAATACCTCCGCAGCTCACTGTCAATTTGTTACATCTCCTCCTGAAGTCACTTGTCTCTTCACTGAGGGGCAGTGATCAGAGAATTAAAGAAAAAAAAAACAGGCAGCACTCCTTCTTGGGCCGTTACTGAGTAATTGTTCACCGAAGATAACCGAAAAAAGCAAATAAAAAAAGCTCTACATCATGTACTGTGAGTTTCATTATGAGTAAGAGTAACGCGGCAACATTCCATAATAATGAAATTGAAGTTGTAATGGCTCCTTTTACCCTGCCTCATGCTGCATTTAATTCAACCTGTGCTGGTGATGTTCCCCCGGCTCACTGCCCCTGGGGGCGAGGGTCCTCTCCCAATCCCGACCCCGCAGACAATCCCAACACAGAATGGAAAGGAAACTGCCGCCTATCCAGGAACAGTGAGCATGCGCAGTAATCGTTGCACCATCAGTGCAGGGGGTGGCGGGGCTGAAATGAAACCTGCAGATACTGCAGATCTGCGGTAAAATGAGAGGGGAACACAGGATCCTATGACTGGTGGAGTGTCTCCCGTGACAATAAACCGGATCCTCATTTTAATTGTGTGGGAATATCAGATAGACTGGAAATTCTGGAGGGAGGTTTAATAGAAGTGTACATATTTTTGAGTAGCTCAGAAAAATAGAAAAGACCAAATTCTCACACAAATGGGTAATATACCCAGAAACACAGGCTGCATTTCGGCAGGTTGGAAGAGTGGAATGGAGTCAGGAGAAACACATTCCCCACCTGCAACGAAAGGACGTGATAGATGTAGATCTCACTGCCTTGTTCAAACGGGCGAAAGATGGGTGTGGTCCCAGCATCATCGCCTCATCCCCACCCTTCCCGAGGAGCAGAATAACAGGGACTGAGCGTTAGCTCATCCCATGCGGTTCGGGGTGCAGGTCCCACAACCCGGACTGACCCCGGCAGGTTCCGTCCAGGAAGCGGGGCGAAGGCCGCCAGTTCGATTGAGATAACGGGTCTCACTGCCCAGCATCAGACCTCCTCACTCGGGACTGGTCTCAATACTCACCGATGGGAAAGTTATGTCTTCACCCCGCAGTCAGTGATCCATCCCCCTGCTCCCCGCCCGGGGGACTTTTTCCGACCCCGAAACCTATTCAACAAGGAATGGAAAGGAAAACACCGCCCTTCCGAGAATGCGAGCATGCGCAATGTGATCAATGCGTCATCAGAGGGGAGGACTGTGCAGGGTGATCTGCTTTGGGATGGAGTGGCTGCAGTCAGGGTAGAGTCTTGTTGTTTAGGATTTTCATAAACAGCAGTTTTATTGATGTTAACTGGAATTGCCAGCAGGGAAAACACAGATTGCATCAGGTAACAGAACACCTCTCGTCCACAGTCTTGTCACCTGGGAAACTAAACATTTCCACAATGTCGACTCTAGGTATCCCTTCCTCTAAAAGCGACTGAATCATTCAGATCGCTGATCACTGAGAGCAATTATGGTTTGTTGGTCATTAAAGTTCGCCTTGGGTGGTTTGGATGGAGTTGATGTGGAGTTCGGGGTGTCACAGTGAAAGAACCGGACAGCCAAACGCTCTGACCTAGTGACCTCCGGCCACGGATGGTGCTGCTCAAATTATTCCTCAGATAAATTGCTAATGCAAGCAAGGAGGAACCATACTCCAAGCATCTTCAGGTTCCTGGGAACCACCCTCTCTCGGGATCTGAAGTGGGAGCAGAACATCAGCTCCATCCTGAAGAAGGCCCAGCAGCGGATGTATTTCCTGCGGTTCTTGAGGAAATACGGTCTGCCTCAGGAATTGCTGCTGCAGTTCTACACTGCAGTCATTGAGTCTGTCCTGTGCACCTCCATCATTGTGTGGTTTGGAGCCGCCACCAAGCAAGATAGAACCAGACTACAGCGCACAGTGAGGACTGCCGAGCGCATCATTGGAGCCTCCCTGCCCTCTATTGTGGACCTGTACTCTTCCAGGTTGAAGAAGAGGGCGGGGAACATCATAAAGGACTCCTCCCATCCTGCGCACGGGCTGTTTGATCTGCTTCCGTCTGGTAGGCGCTTCAGATCCCTCCAGGCTAAGACTAATAGGCATTGGAGAAGTTTTTTTCCCTACTGCGGTCACTTTGCTGAACAGTTAACTGCCGGTTAACTGTCGGCTAACTATTACTTGGATTGCACTACCTGTATGTATAATCTATATTTTCATTTATATTTATCATTAGTATTGTTTTGAGCAGAGAGACAACATCTGCCGGAAGGAAATTCCTTGTATGTGCATAGGTACTTGGCGAATAAAGTCTGATCCTGATTCTGTCCCCACAACAGCCACTGGGACAGCCTGCTGGCCTAAGGTGAGTCAGTTTACTCCTTTTTTTAAAAGCCAGACATTAAAAAAATGGCAGCCATCGGTTCCCATTGTGTCCCATAGTATGATCGTGACTTGCTCTCAAAATCACTTCCCTCCCCACACCGCACTTGCAGGGCAACACTTTACCAGTGTCTGCAACAGATATACTGAAGCCTTCTTCGTCCTCGCCACTTCTGAGAAGAGAAACCCCCTATTCTCCCACTTCAATGTGTCACCCTTACGGCTCCGCCAACTCCTTGGCGAAGAAAAATGACATTCAAAAACAAGCTTGTTGGATCTTTCCCAGCAGTCAGGTAGGAAACACGTGGTGGGGTCTACGGAGGCAACTCCTGAATGACAAATGACGAAGCTCATATCCCCATTGGTTGGTATACTAAATAGGTATTTGAAATCTCCAATGAGAGGCAAGTAAATCTCACGTCACTTCACGAGACATACCGGGCACGTGCAGCCCGCTTAAATCGTCTCAACGTCAGCCCGGGAGTGTTAGTGTGACGAAGCTCCGTGAGAGGGCACGCACTAAGCGGGAGTGCGCGGTAGCGTAACAGGGAACGGGGAGCGCATCCTTCGGTCCCGTACCGCGCTGGCCAGATCACCAAATGAGTCATGGTCGATCTGCAACCCGCTGGCGTCCAACATTAACGCACAAATCTCAATGTATATTGTTAATCAATGCAGTGTTTCTTTCCAGTTCCACAATATAATTAATATGCTGAAGTTACATTGTCTTACACTAATTGAACTGTCAGAACTTTTCTAATTAACACAACAAATGCATAAGGAGACCACTCGGCCCTCCAAAACTGCTGCTGATCTGATTTAAACTTTCGTTACGCATTCCCCCATGTTCATCTCGATAACACTTCAACCCCACTCTTTATAAAGAAACTGGGCTTTGAATGGAATCACAGGCTTTAATTTCACTGTTCAGTGAGTAGAAAGAGTTCCTAACTCCCGCGATTGACACCAGCAAAAAATAGGAAGGTGAGAGGGGGAGTGTGTGTGGGGGGGAGCGGAAACTGTTGCTGCTTTTCACAGCACACAGCCAGTCCACAGCCAAACCTCTCACAGTCTCTCTGAAAATTGGATATATCTTAATATCAACAGCTTCATCATCTGACCCAACACGCTGCTTCCCATCCCGAAATGATTGCGTTTAAACCGATTCCGGCAGCTCCAGCAGTCCTGGCTGCAAGAGCACTTGTTCATCTCAAGGACAGATATAACCCATGGTACAGGGTCAAATGGGAACATTGCAAAACCTATTTATGCTTATTCACAGATTCATAGGTTCTGACTATTTGTTAGAAGAAAAGTGTTTGATGACGACGGGGTATGTAAATGTAAATTATTGTTTGACATTTGCTAGTTTGGACTGAATGAAATGTGGTGCCGGGACAGTTGGCTTCAAGAGGGTTTGCTCTTAGCAGAGGCTTGCACGACGATACACTCGAGGGCAAGTATATCATTGTAGCTTGCAATAGACAGAGGAGTCAATGACATGTTGTTGTAGTTCACGGTAATTCTACATTTCTGCCATCACTGGAGCAGGAAAAAACTGCGGCCTCTTATAAAGGGAGGAAATTCTCAATGCATTTTGAGATTATTGTGACCTAACACAGACAAGCAAGGAAACATCAGAACTGATAAGAGTTTCAAATGAGCAAACAATATGAGGAATGTGCGTGGCTTCACGGAGCTGATGCTGACAGCACATTAGCAGATCTGGAATGATTGCAACTGGCATAACTGGTATTTCTAGGCTCATTCAGTCTCACTCCAGCTATTCCCTGCCTTCCTTGGTTCAGAAATGTAATGTCTAAAGGACCAGTGTTTGAGTAAATGAGACTCACCAAGCTTTCTCCTGACTGAATCAATGGAAACTCCGGGTCAGAAGGGTTCTCTCGAATTGGTGCCCTCCGTCGTCGGGCTGGTTCATTGTTGCTGTTCCCTCGTCTACATTTGGGATGTGCTTCCAGTCGTGGACTTCTCTTCCAATAAATCTCTCACCGCAGGTCTAACTTTAACCAGAGAGATAATGAAGTATGTTACTAAAACAAACGAGAACTAAGCATTAACCTGACATTTAAATTTTGAACGCGTATGTCATGATCCGAGTGAAGAAATCTGTAACTGTCCCTCACACCTTACAAATCCTGACATGGGATACAAAGGAACACACACAAAATGCTGGAGGAACTCATCAGGCCAGGAAGCATCTGTATGTCGACGCTACTCTCTTCCATAGATGCTGCCCGGCCTGCTCAGTTAGTCCAGCATTTTGTGTGTGTTGCTTGGACTTCCAGCATCTGAAGATTTCCTATTGTTTGTGATGGGATACAAGGAAGTCATCGTTCAGTCATGGTATAAGATACAAGTCACAATATATAGGAGTAGAATTAAGCGATTCGGCCATTCCAGTCTACTCCATAATCAATCATGGAGGATTATTTTCCAACACCGTATTCTTGCTTCCCAGTTATAACACTCAACCTATTTGGCAACCCAGAACATGAATATACCCAGCGATCGCCTCCATCACTGTTTGTGGTGACAAATTCCACAGATCAAACAACCCTTGGCTGAAGTAATGTCTCTCATCTCAATTTTAAAGTGATGCTTCTTTATTCTGAGGCTGCACTCTCAGATCCCAGACTCTCTGTCTAATCCAGACACCCTCTCCATTTCCACTGCATCCGGGCTTGTTGTTATTCGGTTGGTGTAAATAATCACTCCCGTCCTAACTGCCCCCCTCCACCAACTCTAGATTTTATGGGCGGGGTTGATTTACTTTTCAGCATCTTGAGTTTCTGTTTGACTCCCACTGGCAGATAGACAGGTGACAGTGAGGGGGAATGTCCAAATGTGAATTGAATTCTGAAACCCCTGTCTATTTCTACTGGTGCAAACACAAAACCAAACATGTGAGCACAGAACAGAAATACTCGCTCAACGTCACATAAACCCGGACAACTTGATCCCCTGATTCATTTTATCTGGGTCAAGACATGTGTGGTAACCCAGGATCCAACCTCAGAGGGTCACAGCCCACACTGAGAGCCTGGCACATCTTTTCCACATCTCACACTGGGTATTCACACATCTCACATTGAAAGATTCACGCTACCAATATCCAGACACCGGAGATATCT